>NC_047081.1:4944192-5162541 GCF_902459465.1 Asterias rubens | reverse complement strand
GTTAGTACAAAATTAATCTCAGCTTGATCCGAGTAGTGTTTACAAATGATCATCTCAGATCTCGCGGAGAAGCAACCAGTAGCTTCAAAACATACATGTTCCTTATTAAAGAACTAATCTCAGCTCAATCTGGGTACTTTTGGAAAATTATCATCTCAGATCTCTGTGAGATGCAACAATTAGCTTCAGAATACCCATATTTGTTAGTACAAAATTAATCTCAGCTTGATCCGAGTAGTGTTTACAAATGATCATCTCAGATCTCGCGGAGATGCAGCCAGTAGCTTCAAAACACCCATGTTCATGAGAGAAGAATTGATCTCAGTTCAATCTGAGTACTTTTGGAAAATTATCATCTCAGATCTCGGTGAGATGCAACAATTAGCTTCAGAATACCCATATTTGTTAGTACAAAATTAATCTCAGCTTGATCCGAGTAGTGTTTACAAATGATCATCTCAGATCTCGCGGAGATGCAGCCAGTAGCTTCAAAACACCCATGTTCATGAGAGAAGAATTGATCTCAGCTCAATCTGAGCAGATTGAAAAATTATCATCTCAGATCACTTTCAGATTCAACCAGTAGCTTTAGAACACTCATGTTCCCAAGTACAAAATTAATCTCAGCTCGATCCGAGTAGTCTTTAAAAATTATCATCTGAGATCACCTTCAGATTCAACCATTAGCTTCAGAACACCCATGTTCGTTAGAGAAGAATGAATGTCAGCTCCATTTGAATACTTTTGGAAAATTATCATCTCAGATCTCGGTGAGATGCAACAACTAGCTTCAGAATACCCATGTTTGTCAGTTCAAAATTAATCTCAGCTCGATCCGAGTAGTGTTTAAAAATGATCATCTCAGATCACTTTCAGATTCAACCAGTAGCTTTAGCACGCCCATGTTCCCAAGTAAAGAATGAATCTCAGCTCAATCTGAGTAGTTTTGGAAAATTATCATCTCAGATCTCGGTGAGATGCAACAATTAGCTTCAGAATACCCATGTTTTGTTAGTACAAAATTAATCTCAGCTCGATCCGAGTAGTCTTTAAAAATGATCATCTGAGATCACCTTCAGATTCAACCATTAGCTTCAGAACACCCATGTTCGTTAGAGAAGAATGAATGTCAGCTCCATCTGAATACTTTTGGAAAATTATCTTCTCAGATCTCGGTGAGATGCAACAATTAGCTTCAAAATACCCATGTTTGTTAGTACAAAATTAATCTCAGCTTGATCCGAGTAGTGTTTACAAATGATCATCTCAGATCTCGCGGAGATGCAACCAGTAGCTTCAAAACAACCATGTTCCTAAGTAAAGAACTAATCTCAGCTCAATCTGAGCAGATTGAAAAATTATTCATCTCAGATCACTTTCAGATTCAACCAGTAGCTTCAGAACACCCATGTTCCTTAGTAAAGAATGAATCTCAGCTCAATCTGAGTACTTTTGGAAATTATAATCTCATATCTCGGTGAGATGCAACAACTAGCTTCAGAATACCCATGTTTGTTAGTTCAAAATTAATCTCAGCTCGATTCGAGTAGTGTTTAAAAATGATCATCTCAGATCACTTTCAGATTCAACCAGTAGCTTTAGCACGCCCATGTTCCCAAGTAAAGAATGAATCTCAGCTCAATCTGAGTAGTTTTGGAAAATTATCATCTCAGATCTCGGTGAGATGCAACAATTAGCTTCAGAATACCCATGTTTTGTTAGTACAAAATTAATCTCAGCTCGATCCGAGTAGTCTTTAAAAATGATCATCTGAGATCACCTTCAGATTCAACCATTAGCTTCAGAACACCCATGTTCGTTAGAGAAGAATGAATGTCAGCTCCATCTGAATACTTTTGGAAAATTACCTTCTCAGATCTCGGTGAGATGCAACAATTAGCTTCAGAATACCCATGTTTGTTAGTACAAAATTAATCTCAGCTTGATCCGAGTAGTGTTTACAAATGATCATCTCAGATCTCGCGGAGAAGCAACCAGTAGCTTCAAAACATACATGTTCCTTATTAAAGAACTAATCTCAGCTCAATCTGAGTACTTTTGGAAAATTATCATCTCAGATCTCGGTGAGATGCAACAATTAGCTTCAGAATACCCATATTTGTTAGTACAAAATTAATCTCAGCTTGATCCGAGTAGTGTTTACAAATGATCATCTCAGATCTCGCGGAGATGCAACCAGTAGCTTCAAAACACCCATGTTCATGAGAGAAGAATTGATCTCAGCTCAATCTGAGCAGATTGAAAAATTATCATCTCAGATCACTTTCAGATTCAACCAGTAGCTTTAGAACACTCATGTTCCCAAGTAAAGAATGAATCTCAGCTCCATCTGAGTACTTTTCGAAAATTATCATCTCAGATCTCGGTGAGATGCAACAATTAGCTTCAGAATACCCATGTTTTGTTAGTACAAAATTAATCTCAGCTCGATCCGAGTAGTCTTTAAAAATGATCATCTGAGATCACCTTCAGATTCAACCATTAGCTTCAGAACACCCATGTTCGTTAGAGAAGAATGAATGTCAGCTCCATCTGAATACTTTTGGAAAATTATCTTCTCAGATCTCGGTGAGATGCAACAATTAGCTTCAGAATACCCATATTTGTTAGTACAAAATTAATCTCAGCTTGATCCGAGTAGTGTTTACAAATGATCATCTCAGATCTCGCGGAGATGCAACCAGTAGCTTCAAAACATACATGTTCCTTATTAAAGAACTAATCTCAGCTCAATCTGAGTACTTTTGGAAAATTATCATCTCAGATCTCGGTGAGATGCAACAATTAGCTTCAGAATACCCATATTTGTTAGTACAAAATTAATGTCAGCTTGATCCGAGTAGTGTTTACAAATGATCATCTCAGATCTCGCGGAGATGCAACCAGTAGCTTCAAAACACCCATGTTCATGAGAGAAGAATTGATCTCAGCTCAATCTGAGCAGATTGACAAATTATCATCTCAGATCACTTTCAGATTCAACCAGTAGCTTTAGAACACACATGTTCCCAAGTAAAGAATGAATCTCAGCTCCATCTGAGTACTTTTCGAAAATTATCATCTCAGATCTCGGTGAGATGCAACAATAAGCTTCAGAATACCCATGTTTGTTAGCACAAAATTAATCTTAGCTTGATCCGAGTAGTGTTTAAAAATGATCATCTCAGATCACCTTCAGATTCAACCGTTAGCTTCAGAACACCCATGTTCTAATGAAGAATTCATCTCAGCTCCATCTGGACAGTTTTTAAAAACAATCATCTCAGATCTCGCGGAGATGCAACCAGTAGCTTCAGAACAACCATGTTCCTAAGTAAAGAACTAATCTCAGCTCAATCTGAGCAGATTGAAAAATTATTCATCTCAGATCACTTTCAGATTCAACCAGTAGCTTCAGAACACCCATGTTCCTTAGTAAAGAATGAATCTCAGCTCAATCTGAGTACTTTTGGAAATTATAATCTCATATCTCGGTGAGATGCAACAATTAGCTTCAGAATACCCATGTTTGTCAGTTCAAAATTAATCTCAGCTCGATCCGAGTAGTGTTTAAAAATGATCATCTCAGATCACTTTCAGATTCAACCAGTAGCTTTAGCACGCCCATGTTCCCAAGTAAAGAATGAATCTGAGCTCAATCTGAGTAGTTTTGGAAAATTATCATCTCAGATCTCGGTGAGATGCAACAATTAGCTTCAGAATACCCATGTTTTGTTAGTACAAAATTAATCTCAGCTCGATCCGAGTAGTCTTTAAAAATGATCATCTGAGATCACCTTCAGATTCAACCATTAGCTTCAGAACACCCATGTTCGTTAGAGAAGAATGAATGTCAGCTCCATCTGAATACTTTTGGAAAATTATCTTCTCAGATCTCGGTGAGATGCAACAATTAGCTTCAGAATACCCATGTTTGTTAGTACAAAATTAATCTCAGCTTGATCCGAGTAGTGTTAAAAAATGATCATCTCAAATCACCTTCAGATTCAACCATTAGCTTCAGAACACCCATGTTCATTAGAGAAGAATTGATCTCAGCTCAATCTGAGCAGATTGACAAATTATCATCTCAGATCACCTTCAGATTCAACCATTAGCTTCAGAACACCCATGTTCGTTAGAGAAGAATGAATGTCAGCTCCATCTGAATACTTTTGGAAAATTATCTTCTCAGATCTCGGTGAGATGCAACAATTAGCTTCAGAATACCCATGTTTGTTAGTACAAAATTAATCTCAGCTTGATCCGAGTAGTGTTTACAAATGATCATCTCAGATCTCGCGGAGAAGCAACCAGTAGCTTCAAAACATACATGTTCCTTATTAAAGAACTAATCTCAGCTCAATCTGAGTACTTTTGGAAAATTATCATCTCAGATCTCGGTGAGATGCAACAATTAGCTTCAGAATACCCATATTTGTTAGTACAAAATTAATCTCAGCTTGATCCGAGTAGTGTTTACAAATGATAATCTCAGATCTCGCGGAGATGCAGCCAGTAGCTTCAAAACACCCATGTTCATGAGAGAAGAATTGATCTCAGCTCAATCTGAGCAGATTGAAAAATTATCATCTCAGATCACTTTCAGATTCAACCAGTAGCTTTAGAACACTCATGTTCCCAAGTAAAGAATGAATCTCAGCTCAATCTGAGTAGTTTTGGAAAATTATCATCTCAGATCTCGGTGAGATGCAACAATTAGCTTCAGAATACCCATGTTTTGTTAGTACAAAATTAATCTCAGCTCGATCCGAGTAGTCTTTAAAAATGATCATCTGAGATCACCTTCAGATTCAACCATTAGCTTCAGAACACCCATGTTCGTTAGAGAAGAATGAATGTCAGCTCCATCTGAATACTTTTGGAAAATTATCTTCTCAGATCTCGGTGAGATGCAACAATTAGGTTCAGAATACCCATGTTTGTTAGTACAAAATTAATCTCAGCTTGATCCGAGTAGTGTTTACAAATGATCATCTCAGATCTCGCGGAGATGCAACCAGTAGCTTCAAAACACCCATGTTCATGAGAGAAGAATTGATCTCAGCTCAATCTGAGTACTTTTGGAAAATTATCATCTCAGATCTCGGTGAGATGCAACAATTAGCCTCAGAATACCCATGTTTGTTAGTACAAAATTAATCTCAGCTTGATCCGAGAAGTCTTTAAAAATGATCATCTCAAATCACCTTCAGATTCAACCATTAGCTTCAGAACACCCATGTTCATTAGGGAAGAATTGATCTCAGCTCAATCTGAGCAGATTTCAAAAATTATCATCTCAGATCACATTCAGATTCAACCATTAGCTTTAGAACACTCATGTTCCCAAAAAAAGAATTAATCTCAGCTCCATCTGAGTACTTTTCGAAAATTATCATCTCAGATCTCGGTGAGATGCAACAATTAGCTTCAGAATACCCATGTTTGTTAGCACAAAATTAATCTTAGTTTGATCCGATTAGTCTTTAAAAATGATCATCTCAGATCACCTTCAGAACACCCATGTTCATTAGAGAAGAATTGATCTCAGCTCAATCTGAGTACTTTTGGAAAATTATCATCTCAGATCTCAGTGAGATGCAACAATTAGCTTCAGAATACCCATGTTTGTTAGTACGAAATTAATCTCAGCTTGATCCGAGTAGTGTTAAAAAATGATCATCTCAAATCACCTTCAGATTCAACCATTAGCTTCAGAACACCCATGTTCATTAGAGAAGAATTGATCTCAGCTCAATCTGAGCAGATTGACAAATTATCATCTCAGATCACTTTCAGATTCAACCAGTAGCTTTAGAACACCCATGTTCCTTATTAAAGAATGAATCTCAGCTCCATTTGAGCTTTTTCGAAAATTAATCTCAGCATGATCCGAGTAGTGTTTAAAAATGATCATCTCAGAACTCGCGGAGATGCAACCAGTAGCTTCAAAACATACATGTTCCTTATTAAAGTACTAATCTCAGCTAAATCTGAGTACTTTTGGAAAATTATCATCTCAGATCTCGGTGAGATGCAACAATTAGCTTTAGAATACCCATATTTGTTAGTACAAAATTAATCTCAGCTCGATCCGAGTAGTCTTTAAAAATGATCATCTCAGCTCAGATCACCTTCAGATTTAACCATTAGCTTCAGAACATCCATGTTCATTAGAGAAGATTTGATCTCAGCTCAATCTGAACAGATTGAAAAATTACATCTCAGATCACTTTCAGATTCAACCAGTAGCTTTAGAACACTCATGTTCCCAAGTAAAGAATGAATCTCAGCTCCATCTGAGCACTTTTCGAAAATTATCATCTCAGATCTCAGTGAGATGCAACAATTAGCTTCCAAATACCCATGTTTGTTAGTACAAAATTAATCTCAGCTTGATCCGCGTAGTGTTTAAAAATGATCATCTCAGATCACCTTCAGATTCAACCATTAGCTTCAGATCACCCATGTTCGTTTGAGAAGAATTGATCTCAGAGATCGCGGATATTCAACCAGTAGCTTAAAAACATACATGTTACTTATTAAAGAAAGAATCTCAGCTCCATCTGAATACCTTTGGAAAAATTTTTATCTCAAATCTCGGTGAGATTGAACAATTAGCTTCAGAATACCCATGTTTGTTAGTACAAAATTAATCTCAGCTTGATCCGAGTAGTGTTTCAAAATGATCATCTGAGATCACCTTCAGATTCAACCATTAAGCTTCAGAACACCCATGTCCATTAGAGAACACCTAGTAAAGATTGCAACCATTAGCTTCAGATTCAACCATTAGCTTCAGAACACCCATGTTCTAATGAAACCATTAGCTTCAGATTCAACCATTAGGTTCAGAAAACCCATATTCTAATGAAAAATTCATCTCAGCTCCATCTGAACAGTTTTTAAAAATGATCATCTCAGATCTCGCGGATATGCAACAAGTAGCTTCAAAACACTCATGTTCCCAAAAAAAGAATTAATCTCAGCCCCATCTGAGTACTTTTCGAAAATTATCATCTCAGATCTCGGTGAGATGCAACAATTAGCTTCAGAATACCCATGTTTGTTAGCACAAAATTAATCTTAGTTTGATCCGATTAGTCTTTAAAAATGATCATCTCAGATCACCTTCAGAACACCCATGTTCATTAGAGAAGAATTGATCTCAGCTCAATCTGAGTACTTTTGGAAAATTATCATCTCAGATCTCAGTGAGATGCAACAATTAGCTTCAGAATACCCATGTTTGTTAGTACAAAATTAATCTCAGCTTGATCCGAGTAGTGTTTAAAAATGATCATCTCAAATCACCTTCAGATTCAACCATTAGCTTCAGAACACCCATGTTCATTAGAGAAGAATTGATCTCAGCTCAATCTGAGCAGATTGACAAATTATCATCTCAGATCACTTTCAGATTCAACCAGTAGCTTTAGAACACCCATGTTCCCAAGTAAAGAATGAATCTCAGCTCCATCTGAGCTTTTTTCGAAAATTAATCTCAGCTTGATCCGAGTAGTGTTTAAAAATGATCATCTCAGAACTCGCGGAGATTCAACCAGTAGCTTCAAAACATACATGTTCCTTATTAAAGTACTAATCTCAGCTAAATCTGAGTACTTTTGGAAAATTATCATCTCAGATCTCGGTGAGATGCAACAATTAACTTCAGAATACCCATATTTGTTAGTACAAAATTAATCTCAGCTCGATCCGAGTAGTCTTTAAAAATGATCATCTCAGCTCAGATCACCTTCAGATTCAACCATTAGCTTCAGAACATCCATGTTCATTAGAGAAGATTTGATCTCAGCTCAATCTGAACAGATTGAAAAATTACATCTCAGATCACTTTCAGATTCAACCAGTAGCTTTAGAACATTCATGTTCCCAAGTAAAGAATGAATCTCAGCTCCATCTGAGTACTTTTCGAAAATTATCATCTCAGATCTCAGTGAGATGCACCAATTAGCTTCAGAATACCCATATTTGTTAGTACAAAATTAATCTCAGCTCGATCCGAGTAGTCTTTAAAAATGATCATCTCAGCTCAGATCACCTTCAGATTCAACCATTAGCTTCAGAACATCCATGTTCATTAGAGAAGATTTGATCTCAGCTCAATCTGAACAGATTGAAAAATTACATCTCAGATCACTTTCAGATTCAACCAGTAGCTTTAGAACACTCATGTTCCCAAGTAAAGAATGAATCTCAGCTCCATCTGAGCACTTTTCGAAAATTATCATCTCAGATCTCAGTGAGATGCAACAATTAGCTTCCAAATACCCATGTTTGTTAGTACAAAATTAATCTCAGCTTGATCCGCGTAGTGTTTAAAAATGATCATCTCAGATCACCTTCAGATTCAACCATTAGCTTCAGATCACCCATGTTCGTTTGAGAAGAATTGATCTCAGAGATCGCGGAGATTCAACCAGTAGCTTAAAAACATACATGTTACTTATTAAAGAATGAATCTCAGCTCCATCTGAATACCTTTGGAAAAATTATCATCTCAAATCTCGGTGAGATTGAACAATTAGCTTCAGAATACCCATGTTTGTTAGTACAAAATTAATCTCAGCTTGATCCGAGTAGTGTTTAAAAATGATCATCTCAGATCACCTTCAGATTCAACCATTAGCATCAGAACACCCGTGTTCGTTTGAGAAGAATTGATCTCAGCTACATCTGAACACTTTTTAACTATGATCATCTCAGATCTCGCGGAGATGCAATCAGTAGCTTTAGAACACTCATGTTCCCAGGAAAAGAATTAATCTCAGCTCCATCTGAGTACTTTTCGAAAATTATCATCTCAGATCTCGGTGAGATGCAACAATTAGCTTCAGAATACCCATGTTTGTTAGCACAAAATTAATCTTAGCTTGATCCGAGTAGTGTTTAAAAATGATCATCTCAGATCAGCTTCAGATTCAACCATTAGCTTCAGATCACCCATGTTCGTTTGAGAAGAATTGATCTCAGAGATCGCGGAGATGCAACCAGTAGCTAGGTAAGATTCGCAAGTACTTGGACAAAAGTGCCACTGAAAAGGTCATTCACGCATTTGTTACTTCTCGTTTTGACAACGGCAATGCTCTCCTCTACAGTCTTCCTAACAACCAGATTTCCAGACTTCAACGGCTACAAAATACTGCTGCCCGCATTGTGACACTGTCTAGAAAAACTTGTCTATCACCCCCATTCTGAAACAACTACACTGGCTCCCTATCTCTAAACGAATCATCTTCAAGCTGATGCTCATTGTCCACAAAGCTCTTAATGGCAAGGCTCCCCACTATATTTCTGAACTGCTTCAAGTTTACACTCCATCAAGGAATCTTCGATCAAGTTCTATGCTTCTCCTCATTGAACCCAAGTCTCGACACTCATGGGGTGACAGGTCTTTTTCTTCAGCCGCGCCACGCATCTGGAACTCTCTACCACTTAATCTTCGATCTTGTCTTTGTACTGCAAAATTCAAGTCTCTTCTCAAAACTTATCTTATGTCACAGGTTTTCAATGACTAACTTTGTTGTGTCTGTTTTTCTTTGTGTTGTGTTTCGTTTTTGTTTTGTTTTTGGTTTTACTGCGCCTTGAACACCCAGCAGGGTGGATATGTGCGCATTACAAGTCTTACTATTATTATTATTATTATTATTAGCTTCAAAACATACATGTTCCATATTAAAGAACGAACACCCATGTGTTATGGACGGTTTGGCCTCCTCAGCCATCCCGCCCAAGGGATCGAACTTATCAATTAAACACAACTTAAACGTTCTCCTTCTTGAAAACGTAGACACACAACAGGGTGTTTTATTTAAACACAACTCAAATGAAATACTAGAAAATATACTTGATAAATAATATACGAATAATGCACCGTCGTCTCGGTGGCGCACCTGAAGGATACAGACCACGAGTCGACGTTGGGTGTGCCTTAAATACTTAACTATTACATAACATCCACCATGGAGGCATGTTAACCTTCATGGAAAAGCCAGGTGTACATAATCACCATGACCAGTGGGCGTGAACTAAACATAAATGTGGGCCGGGGTGAACGTCATCACATACGCCCCTTGTTTTTGAAATTGGCCCCTGACAATTTATACTATTTTAAACATTAGCTTAAATACGTCTTGAACTTACTAGATTTGGAAAGTAAAACATCTTTCCAATGAATAGCTCAAACACTAATAATCTACAGTTTATTTTACCAACACATTCTGTTCATTAAATTATTGTTCACTTCAGTACAGTCAATAACTTTTAGTCAACAGCAATTCGCAATATCATTAGGTGGTATTTAGATTCAAAATTATGGCGATAAATGTTGATCAGTCAAATATCGACAAGGTCTTAAAGCAAATGAATTGGAATTTTATAAGGCTTAGACGAGTTGACCGACGTCAAGTGAATTTCATCAGTGTCGAGTGGATTCAGCGGCTGTTCCAAGAGATCTTCGTAGCTACTTCGTTGGCAGGGCCGATTGCCGTCTCCTCTGATGTCCAAGGGTAATCCGGATTACCTAAACAAACTAGTATATTTTATACATTACTACAAGATATTTTTTTTTAAATCAATTACAGTACTTTCTTAACATAGTTCTGAGGACCACTCAGAATTTATGAAGCTATCATTCTGATACGATAAAGGTATTCACACGTTTGCCAACAAAGCTATAATTTCAATAACTAAAATATATGCCATACAATATTATTAATTTGGTTTGCCAGTGATACGGACAGGATTGCGCTGAAGATAGTTTCTAAGGGTTTCGTTGAGATTTTCAACAGGTTCCCATGAATTTTTGCAGTTGGGGAAATCTTTCCACTTTATCAAAAAGTGTAGTTTGCCATTGACAAACTTGCCACGAAGAACCTTTTCTACGTGAAACTCTTTACCGGCAGGTTGTCCAATGTCCGGTAAACCAGGTATATTTAACCTAGTTTGCTGGGGTTGTTGCGTAGCTAACAAAGGCTGAAAGGAACCTTCTGGGCAATCACTGTCTTCAATGAAATCAAGTGGATCTCTCTGAACAAAATCCCTTGGCATCACGTGATTTGGTGGTCTGGCAAAACGATTATATGCGAATTTCATTCGGTTTACATGAATTGGCACATGAAGTAATTTGTTATTTTCCAGGTTTCGGACTCTGAAATTAACAAGACCGGTTTGTTGCACAAGCAAATATGGACCACACCAAAATTTCTGGAGTTTTTTAGACAGTCCCTTTTGGGTTGCTGGGATATAAATATAAACCACATCTCCAACTTGATAGGGTACTTCTTGAGTACGACTGTCATAACACTCCTTCATTGAAGCTTGGTTAGATTCGAGGTGTTTCTTCGATATTTCTCTGGCAACTTCAAGTCGTGAATTACATTTCGGTCTGAATATTCAGGTTTTTCATGAAGAGATACATCACTCGAAGTACATGTACAGTTTTTGTTTACTACAAAAACAAGGTGTTCGTGGTGAGTGAGTGAATGAATTGGTGACAACATTTTACCTCATCAATCCAATGACTGGTTAAGGAGTTATGATTGTTTTACAAATTAAACACCAACTTCCGGTTTGCATCGGATAAAAGGTCAAATAGCGGTTACTTTTTATGTAGCGCGTGATAAGTTTATTAAGACCTTTTAAATGATGGATGGGTTGTAAAAATCCAATATTTGGTTTAGAAGTTATGATTTTTTCAAATATAAAGTTTCAACTTCCGTTTTGAACCGGCTGTCAAATGAGGTCACACTTGGTAGCGTTGGTGATGTCTTTTGAGTTCTTTCTTTTGACGTATAGATGATAAAAATCAAATCATGTGGTTTAGGATTTTTTTTATTTTTCAAACATTATATATCAGTTTCCAACTTTAACTGGAAGTCAAGGTCAAACAGGGTCGCATATTGTATAGCACGTGATAAGTCTATTAAGACCTTTCAGATGATGCATAGATTGAAAAAATCCAATGTATGGTTCAGATGTTATGATTTTTTTCAAATATTAAACATCCGGTTTGAACCGGAAGACAATTTTGTCAGGTCACAAATTATAGCGTTAGTAATGTTTTTCAAAGCCTTATCTGACGATGTTCAGATAATAAACAACTAATTTCTGGTTCTGGGGTAATATTTTTTCAAATAATTAACTGCATCTTCCTGTTTAACTGGAGGTCAAGGTTTAATAGTCAATGTTGTGTATCGTTTCTTAAGTTGTTACATACCTACCCAATGACGTATAAATATATAAAAAATCAAATGTGTGGTTGTGAAATTATTTTTCTTTGACCAATTATTTTCAACCTCTGGTTTGAACAAGAAGCCAAGTTTAAACTGATTTCATTTGTGTAGATCCTGACTAGTTCATTAAAACCTTTCAGCTGATGTATGACTTGTAAACATTTTATAATTATGTGATGGACTATCTGAAGGTGTATAATGTATCTTATAACATCAATGCATATGTATTCCTACTTGTAGTTTTGGTGCGAGACGTTGTTCATTATTACTCAACTACTGCGATTCACCGCGATTCACTCAGCGCTCGATGTTACTAAAAACGTTACAGCGCCCTCTTTCGCTGGACTAAAGAGAGCACTTTTGGGAATTCCCGCGCTTGCACTGCATAGCGTACATAGCGTGCGTTGTTGATCAAAATGGGGTAAACGCGTGGGTCAACAGGTGCTTTGACGTCCCTTTTCGACTGATGTAAAGGTTCAAATTTGTTATTTCTGTGCAAAAGATTGAGCGGGATTGCTGTTTTACAATCTGAAACAAAAATTACGTTGAAATGATCAGTAGTTTTAAAAACATGAATACGATAAGATTTTATGAAATTTTCAAATTTTGTTTTGCACTAGAAGTATTAAAAATATTTTACGTGTTCTGTGAAGCATTTGTCCAACTTTTAATGATCTATCCGATGATGTGTAGATTGTCAAAATCCGATTCATAGTTTTTGAGTTATGATTTTTACAAATATTAAACTTTGATCTAACGTAATTCAATTCCCGATGACGTCATAATGACGTAATTAAGTATGTGTTGTCTTGATACTGAGGTTCAACTATCTGTTGAGTTTCAACATTCCATTCAATCTCAATCTTGAGTTATTCCGTAGAAAAGCTCGAAAGTTGTTTTTTGACGAAAAAAACCCGAAGGTGAACTTCGACCCAGGGTAACGACCCGGATGCTAAGGTCGTACGATTTTGGCGTTAACTTTTCAAATGTTGCCCCAGTCTTGGTCTATCAGATGCGAAAACTTTGAACATCATAGCTTTCATATTCGTTGAGATACAGCAAAACGAAAATGGTCCCTTTTCAACTTTAAAACCCTGTAATTTGACACCTAATGACGTCATCATGACGTAATGAAAACTGTGCCGTCTTCGTATTGAGGTTCAATTGTCTGGTGAGTTTCAAGGTTCAGTTTGGCTTGAATCTTGAGTTATGCTGTAGATAAGAGTTGACGGGAAGAAGAAGGAAGATGGAGAAGGAAAACTAGACATAGTGCTTTTTGTTAATTACAAAAACACGGTGTTCGGTTGGACGTTACGTGATGACGTGGTTCAAAAACATTGAACCATAAAGATCTTTTTAATACAATGTGTCGTTATTTTATAGTTAAATGTGCATTACAGATTTGAGAATCCCCTTAAAATGTTTTAGAAAAGTGTGCCATAATGCGATCGTTAATGCAAAGCCACTCCGGATTTTTAGGTTTAGTTTTTCAACTGAAAATCTTATGTCACGATAAAAAACCGGTTCTAAACGAAAGCAAGGTCAAACACTAACAAAAAAATTTTGTCGTGGAAAAGACCATAAAAATAGCTTATTGGTAGCATTTGTGATTCTCAAGGTATAAATTTTCTAGCTATTTAATGTAATGACTTCATCAATGACGTCATCAATTCAAAAAAGGTTGTGGATTTGGTGCGAGACGTTATCACTCAACTATTGCGATTTTCCGCTCTGCACATAGCGCTCAATGTTTCTAAAATCTTTATACCCAACAGCGCCCTCTTTCGTTGGACCAAAGAGAGCGCCGTTGGATATTCCCCCCAAATTGCGCGCCATATGATTTTTACAAATTTTAAACTTTGATTTATTGTAGTTTAATGCCCGATGACGTCATTATGACATAGTTAGGTCTGTGGTGTCTTGATACCAAGGTTCACCTATCTGTTGAGTTTCACGTTCAAATCAATCTCAATCTTGAGTTATTCCGTAGATAAGCTCGAAAGTTTTGTTTTTATAAAAAAAACACGAAGGCGAACT
The DNA here is from genome assembly GCF_902459465.1 of Asterias rubens. NCBI lineage: Eukaryota > Metazoa > Echinodermata > Asteroidea > Forcipulatida > Asteriidae > Asterias > Asterias rubens. The sequence goes on along the minus strand of NC_047081.1, from coordinate 5,148,247 downwards.
TTGATCCAGGGTAACGACCCGGAAGTTAACGTCGTATGATTTTTGCGTTAACTTTTCAAATGTTGTCCAAGTCTTTATCTATTCAATGCCTAAGTATGAACATCATAGCTTTTATATTCGTTGAGATACAGCAACAAGCAAATGTTAATTTTTCAACATTAAAAACCTTGTCATGACGTCATTAATGTCGTCATCATTCCAAAAAAGTGGCGGTTTCATCTACTCACTATTGCCGATGTACACAGTAAGTTTTAAGTTTGTACAAGCTTTACTTTTGTTTAAAATTGCTTGGGAAGGTTCAGAGGTAAAGAAGAACACGAGGAAAATTAAATCTATGAACAGATTGTTGATAGCTTTTTAATTTTCACAGAAAGTAAAAGTGTAAATCTATTACATTTATACCTTTCTTTGCACAGAAAACAAATGCTAAGGTTAATACTTGTTAAAGCGATGTATTTTATTAGTAAAGAGCTAACTATGTGCAAAGTTTGAAGGTTTTGTGATCCTTGTGATGTTTAACTTAAGAGTAAACTTCTTAAAAGGTTAACTGGATTTGGGGAAACTTTATACGAAACAACAGTTTACTAATTTTAGACCTGTGAAGTAAATAACTGTATCAAAATTCCGTTTTGATAATTAAGCCATGAGAAGGGCGAACAGGGGAACAATTTGACGCCGAATATGATATGAGCGGACTTCAATTGTAAAATGTTGGTACACCATTAAACTAGCGCTACGTTGTAAGTACAATGACCTGAGACTTGTCAAAACATGAATGGAAATCACGCGTACAGTCAAACGATGCACTATTCCGAGCAGAACACACAGTCTTATCTACACTTCACTGCATAATACACAATAATAACTCTTCCCCATACACAGTTGTGGCGTTAGCGGAGCACAAGGAGCGACGCCTACTCTTTTATTATATAAGAAAACATACGAAAACATAAGTATTATTATATTATATTAACTTTACGTCATACCCTTAAGCTGACCTTGTACCTTCTTTGCACTTTGCCCTTTGCACTTTGCACTTTGCACTTTGCACCCTGCACATTTTGCACATTTTGCACATTTTGCACATTTTGCACATTTTGCACATTTTGCACTCTGCACATTTTGCACGTTTTGCACTCTGCACATTTTGCACATTTTGCACTCTGCACATTTTGCACATTTTGCACTCTGCACATTTTGCACTCTGCACATGTTGCACTCTGCACCTTGCACTCTGCACTGTGCACTAAAAAACACATCATTGGGGGAACACGACTTCCAGGAAAAACCAGAGAAGTTACTCTGGAAACCTGTGCCCAAAGACATTCGGAGTCCCCCTCCGTGAAGGTGTTGGGCCTCACCTTGGCTGCCAAAATTAAATTTAAATAAATTACCTTACTTATTCCATAGTAATTAAACTTAACGAGAAGTACGCTGTGAAAGTGCTTGCTAGACTGACTACAATACCCTTTGTAATCTCCTTTTAAACCTCCCTCTTCACCCCTTTTACATAATGCCCACCTGATATGCACAATGCATTACTCGAATTCCTATAAGACAATTATTTCCCGCTATACTACGAACCGCGGGAAATGTGTAGTCTTATCTACACTTCACTGCATAATACACAATAATAACTCTTCCCCATACACAGTTGTGGCGTTAGCGAAGCACAAGGAGCGACGCCTGAATAGAATTTTTCAAAGCAAGAGTGTAGCAGTTAAGAAAAGTGAAACAACTATATTATTTTACTCATAATAGTCCTATGATGAGCGACTCAAAGCTTCTTTACAAATACCGATGACTTTGAACTACGTAACCATATCTACGAATTATTTAACAACGTTTTGTCTGTCTCTTGCCGAACAACTTTTATTATTATGGAAACCGCTAATGGAAACTTCTATAACTTCTTTCTGTAGTTACAGGCCAAGGCTTTTGCTTACTTGTAGCCTTTTTTTTTTTTAATAGGGTCTTCAACATACCCATCTTTACTCTGTTCTCTCCTCCATCGGCCATGCGGCCTGAGACAACGGTCACTTACTTCTTTTTTGGCCGCTGTCGTAGCCCCGCCGGATCTTAGGGAATGTACCCCGAAAATACCGTTAGGTGCTACTGAACCTAACATCTTAAGAATGCATTCCCTAGCTCTAGAATAGCTTAACTTTTTATCTTTTGTTATTAACTTGCAAATATTCTTGGTTCTATAAGCTGGTTTAAACAGGAAATGGTTCGAATCGGAAGTTACACCCGCAATTAACGGACATAAATCTCAACAGCATATTGTATGGACACGCTGAACTTGAACCTTTTGCAATTGAAACCTCATCACCTGTTCTGTACTGATCTGTCTTACTTTTCTGTATGGAAATTACAAAATAATCTGGTTGGATGTTTAAATCTTTACAACGAATGGAACTTAATTCGTCATATCTCAGAAAACCTGCGAATGCTGTAGTTATCATACACAAATCTCTTATACAATTACGTCATTACTATTTACAAAATTGTTACAAAGATCTATTATCATGTCGGCAGTGACTACATCTTTTTTAACAGTTTTGTGACCTGTAGTCCGCTTTGCGGCTTCGTGAAGATTCCTGACGAAGGCGTTATTAGTGGGATCGTCCAAGCCGTTTATTTCATGGGCCCATTTGATGCCATAAACGGCCGCCGAAATGATATGGTGCGTTGACCCCGTGTCCAGTAGTTTTGTCAAAAACACTGCGACATGAGTTGGTCCTGCTGGTAAGTCACAAAAATTGTTCTGGTTGCAAAATAGTTGCCATCTCTTAGTATTTACAAACTGTGCTGTCGCTTCTGGCTGCCATCATGTATCTGCACATCTTCTCCGCGCATTCTTCACTAACTCCCGCTGTCTCCAATGCCTCACTTACACTGCTCCTCAGATGGATACCTGGTAAAGAAAAACATATTATTCCTTTGTCTCGTATTCATCACGTACCGTTTCGGATTGTGTGAATCATATCCTTGCCAACTGGCTATATTTGATTCAGAATACAATTTTCAAAGCGATTAATTTGAATTTCAATGGATTATCTGCAAAAATGCCATTACTGCCGGATCCTTTGCGGATCACATTTGAACAAGGTAACACTTCCTTAGCTTTTACAAAACTGTGAAAAACCTCTGGTTCTGCGCCCAGCGAAGGCCAAAATGGAGACGATCTCCATAGGGGAACAACAATCGTCCCCTTTGCCTTGTCCTTTTGCATTTTCTTCAGTGTTCTCAAAATTAATCTTGGTGGCGGTACCAACCAGCTACATTCGTTTGACCAATTCTTAGTGAATGCATCTACGCCTTCCGTTCCAGGACACCCCCACCTGGAGTTAAACTTCTTACACTGTGAGTTCAAATTTGATGCAAACCTGTCTATGGAGTGTGGACCCCAAACTATGTCCCAATAAGCAAATACTTCTGGCTGAATTTGCCAGTCATCACTGTCGGTTGTTCTGCTGAGAGTATCAGCCAGTACGTTATATTTCCTTTTAATCCATTCAGGTTCAATAACTATACTTTTCTGCTCACAAAATCAATTGATATTTAATGCAATTTGCTGAAGATTAGATCGTCTGCTACCCGAATTGATTATTCTCTTCACATTTTGATTATCGGTAAACCATTTAACTTTCCTGTTTTCTAACATTTCAGTGTTGCTTTTCAGTTCTCTTTCTACTGCTACAGCTTCTCTCCAACTGGAGCTTTGCTGAGCCTCTTCCTTGTTCCATGAACCCACCACTTCTGTGCCTTCAAGTAAGGCTCCCGCACCAAGGGAAACATACCCGCCATATCCAATAGCGGATGCATCACTATATGCTTCAATTACACGATCAACTTTACTTTCAATACTTAAACCTTTGTCGTTTAAGGTTCTAACCTCCTTCTTCCAAAATCGAATCTCCTCATAAGCCTCATGGTCTATCTTTACTGGGGCATTCCAGCTTGCCCTTGTATCGATACAACGATACAGAGCACGAGTTTGCAATCTTACCAATCTTCCTATAGAATGTGTTAAAGAAATAATCTGACCAACTGCTGAAGCTAAAATTCTGGCTGGAATCAAATGACACTTATCCAAATCCATCTGATAAATAATTGACTCAAGCATCTTTTCAACTCTATCAATTCTATTTGGTATAGCATGTAATGAACCCGGGGCCATGAGCCAGCTGCAACCCAACCATTGTGCACTTTGCGAAGGTTCCCAGACGCATTTTTCATGTGAGATCAGGAAACCCAAATCCTGCAATGAATTCTGCACTTTGTTACCGAGTATGAGTCCTGCTTCTAAAGTACTACTACCCGCTAGCCCATCGTCTATGAACATGATAATCTTATGACCTCTAGACGTCCGCAATGTCAGAAAAACTTTCATCATTTTAGTGAAAATGAACGGTGCAGTTGCCAATCCAAAAGGAAGTACATTGAACTGATAGTAATGTGTTACGCCTTCTTTGTCCCATGAAAAACCGAGATATGGTCTATGCTGCTCAAAAATTTCAATATGATGATATTTAAGCTGACTTGAGATCAAAAGTAAACAAGTAATCCCCTGTAACAAACATTTGTTTTGCAACGGTAACATCTTCATACTTAAACTTGAACTGCGCCAAATGAGGGTTGATATCTCTACAATCCAAGACTAGTCTTGGCTTGCCATTCTTACTGAAAGCAACCGTCCAGGGATTGACACATGTTGGTTTGTATAAGACTTCAGAAATACAGCCTTTTTCTTTTAGTTTTTCAATCTCTGTTGCAACGAATAACTTGTTCTCCAATGCCGACCTATTGTTTTTCAAATGAAAAACACCTGGTAGTGTTCCAAAGGGTATTCTATACCCGTCTACAATAACTGCCTTTATATGTTCATTTACTTTCGCTTCTTCCCAGTGTTTTAAGGAAGCCTTTAGTCTACCTACTGTTGTTAACACAAACGATTTATTTGGTACATCTTTTGTTTCCTTGATTAACACCGATGGTTCATAATCGGTTTCCTGATTCCAGTCAAAACTGAGATCAATAATAGAACAAATATTATCACTTATCTTATCACTTGGAAGTTGTCGTCTCTGTGGGCACGAATACTTCCAGTGCCCTGGCTGGCCGCAGTTGCAACAGAGCCCCGGTTTCTTGGCTGATGTCACGCTGCTCACGCTCGTTTGTTGAGTGTTTGCTCCTGACCTCCCAGCAGGCCGAGAAGCCGGCCATGATGAAAATCTTGTGGATTTCTTTATTCTTTTGGCTTGCTTAAAAGTGCTGTTTGTGAACTGGCAACAGCTTGCTTGACTCTTTCGTCGATGTAGTTGGCTTGTATTTGGCTTTCCATGTCGATCGGAGTAGACGCCCTACAGCAACTTAACGAGAAGTACGCTGTGAAAGTGCTTGCTAGACTGACTACAATACCCTTTGTAATCTCCTTTTAAACCTCCCTCTTCACCCCTATTACATAATGCCCACCTGACATGCACAATGCATTACTCGAATTCCTATAAGACAATTATTTCCCGCTATACTACGAACCGCGGGAAATGTGTAGGCCTCGTGGACTGATAAAGGTGTGATCAATGGAGCGGAACGGCCAGCCAAAGCGCTTTTGCAGTGTACACAGTTATCACGCGGGTCAACACATCCGTGGGCTTTATCGTCCGATTTCGACCAGAGTTTCAGGTCAAATTGGTATCATCTCTGTGGGAAAGTGTGAGCAGGATCACTCATCTATAACGGGATGCAAAATTTATGTTGAAATGTTACGTAGTTTTAGAGATCAAAAATTGTAAAATTGTTCAACTTTTGGTTTGAACCGGAAGTCAAGGTCAAATGGGGTCATTTTGTGTGTAGCGTTTTTTAAAGTTTGATCGACCTGTCCGATGATATGTAGATTGTCAAAATCCACCATGTGGTTCAGGAGTTATGATTTCTTTAAAATATTTAACTTTGATTTGTTGTAATTCAAAACCTGATGACGTCATCATGACATCATTAAGTTTGTGTGGTCTTATTATTAAGGTTCAATTGTCTGATGAGTTTCAATGTTAAATTCCATATCAATCTTGAGTAATGACAACAAATTGTCTTTTTTTACAAAAAAAACCACAAAAAACACAAAGGCAGAGTTTGACCTTCCGGTACGACCGGAAGATGAGGTCATACGATTTTGGCGTTAACTTTTCAAATGTTGTCCAAGTCTTTATCTATGTGATGCCCAAGTATGAACATCATAGCATTAATATTCGTTGAGATACAGCAAAAAGCAAATGTCGTTTTACAACTTTAAAAACCTTGCCATGACGTCATCAATGACGTCATCATTCCCAAAAAGTGGCGGTTTCGTCTACTCACTATTGCCTTTGTACATAGTAAGTTTTAAGTTTGTACAAGCTTTACTTTTGTTTAAAATTGCTGGAGAAAGTTCGCAGGGAAAGAAGAACGCGAGGAAACTAGCCTTAGTGTTTTTTGTTAATTACAAAAACACGGTGTTCGGTTGGACGTTACGTGATGACGTAGTTCAAAAACATTGAACCATAAAGATTTTTTTTATACAATGTGTCGTTATTTTATAGTTAAACTTGTATCACACTTTTGAATGCCTTGTTTCTTCACAAATGCAATATGTTTGTGTGAGATTGGCATCAGTTTTTTTGTTTGCAACTTATGAAAGCCCTTTAAAAATCTAGCTCACCCCTGCACTTGATGCTGTACACAGATTTGATAATCAACAGCGCCCTCTTTGGTTGGCAAAAAGAGAGCGCTGTTGGGAATTCCCCCAAAAACTTTCGCGATATATGATTTTTACACATTTTATTGTTATTCAATACCTGATGACGTCATTATGACCTAATTAGGCCTGTGTTGTCTTAAAAATACTAAGGTTCAACTATCTATTGAGTTTCAAGGTTCAAATCGATCTCAATCTTGAGTTATGCCGTAGATAAGCTCAAAAGTTGTGTTTTTTTATGAAAAAAACACGAAGGCGAACTTTGACCCAGGGTAACGACCCGGAAGTTAAGGTCGTACGATTTTAGCGTTAGCTTTTCAAATGTTGTCCAAGTCTTTATCTATCCGATGCCCAAGTATGAACATCATAGCTTTTATATTCGTTAAGATACAGCAACAAGCAAATGGTCATTTTTTAACATTAAAAACCCTGTCATGACGTCATCAATGACGTCATCATTCTAAAAAAGTGGCGGTTTCATCAACTCATTAGTGCCTATGTACATAGTAAGTTTTAAGTTTATACAAGCTTAACTTTTGTTTAAAGCTCAAAAGTTGTTTTTTGATGAAAAAACACGAATAAAAAAACACGAAGGCGAACTTTGACCCAGGGTAACGACCCGGAAGTTAAGGTCGTAAGATTTTGGCGTTAACTTTTCAAATATTGTCCAAGTCTTTATCTATCCGATGCTGAAATATGAACATCATAGCTTTTCTATTCGTTTAGATACAGCAACAAGCAAATGGTCATTTTTCAAAATTAAAAACCCTGTCATGACGTCATCATTCCCCAAAAGTGGCGGTTTATTCCACTCACCATTGCCTATGAACATAGTAAGTTTTAAGTTTGTACAAGCTTTACTTTTGTTTAAAAGCTCAAAAGTTGTTTTTTGATGTAAAATACACGAAGTCGAACTTTGACCAAGGTAACGACCCGGAAGTTAAGGTCGTACGATTTTAGCGTTAACTTTTCAAATATTGTCCAAGTCTTTATCTATCCGATGCTGAAATATGAACATCACAGCTTTTCTATTCGTTGAGATACAGCAACAAGCAAATGGTCAAAATTAAAAACCCTGTCATGACGTCATCAATGACGCCATCATTCCCAAAATATGGCGGTTTCTTCCACTCACTATTGCCTATGAACATAGTAAGTTTTAAGTTTGTACAAGCTTTACTTTTGTTTAAAAGCTCAAAAGTTGTTTTTTTGATGTAAAATACACGAATGCGAAATTTGACCCAGGGTAACGACCCGGAAGTTAACGTCGTACGATTTTTGCGTTAACTTTTCAAATGTTGTCCAAGTCTTTATCTTTTCGATGCCTAAGTATGAACATCATAGCTTTTATATTCGTTGAGATACAGCAACAAGCAAATGGTAATTTTTCAACATTAAAAACCCTGTCATGACGTCATCAATGACGTCATCATTCCCAAAAAGTGGCGGTTTCATCTACTCACTATTGCCTATGTACACAGTAAGTTTTAAGTTAGTACAAGCTTTACTTTTGTTTAAAATTGCTTGGGAAGGTTCAGAGGGAAAGAAGAACACGAGGAAAATTAAATCTATGAACAGATTGTTGATAGCTTTTTAATTTTCACAGAAAGTAAAAGTGTAAATCTATTAAATTTATACCTTTCTTTGCACAGAAAATAAATGCTAAGGTTAATACTTATTAAAGCGATGTATTTTATTAGTAAAGAGCTAACTATGTGCAAAGTTTGAAGGTTTTGTGATCCTTGTGATGTTTAACTCAAGAGTAAACTTCTTAAAAGGTTAACTGGATTTAGGGAAACTTTATACGAAACAACAGTTTACTACTTTTAGACTTGTGAAGTAAATAACTGTAAAAGACTTATTTATTAAGTATTACAGAGGTTTCGCAAGTGTACAACACGGGTACAGATACAACTACGATAACTGGGATGCACGTTAGATTTTGTTAGGCATTAAATAAACACTTATTTTGAAAAGCAATGATTTTCACACAAAGCTTTACCGTGTAGCGCGCTAAACACTACCGTGAGTGCCGGTTAGAAACACCCTTGACGAGTCGATGTCACGAATCCGCTTCCCGGTGTTTGATCAAAACATAACCATTGTTCGTCTTTTTCTGGTTGCATGTTCTCACATAATTAAAAGTCATACGAATCACTGAAGTAGGTGGCCATCTCAGCGAAGCTTCGTCTTTAATTCCGTTTTGATAATTAAGCCATGAGAAGGGCGAACAGGGGAACAATTTGACGCCGAATATGAGCGGACTTCAATTGTAAAATGTTTGTACACCATTAAACTAGCACTACGTTGTAAGTACAATGAGCTGAGACTTGTCAAAACATGAATGGAAATCACGCGTACAGTCAAACGATGCACTATTCCGAGCAGAACACACAGGCCTCGTGGACTGATAAAGGTGTGATCAATGGAGCGGAACGGCCAGCCAAAGCGCTTTTGCAGTGTACGCAGTTATCGCGCCGGTCAACACATCCGTGGGCTTTATCGTCCGATTTCGACCAGAGTTTCAGGTCAAATTGGTATCATCTCTGTGGGAAAGTTTGAGCAGGATCACTCATCTATAACGGGATGCAAAATTTATGTTGAAATGTTACGTAGTTTTAGAGATCAAAATTTGTAAAATTGGTCAACTTTTGGTTTGAACCGGAAGTCAAGGTCAAATGGGGTCATTTTGTGTGTAGCGTTTTTTGAAGTTTGATCGACCTGTCCGATGATATGTAGATTGTCAAAATCCACCATGTGGTTAAGGAGTTATGATTTCTTTAAAATATTTAACTTTGATTTGTTGTAATTCAAAACCTGATGACGTCATCATGACATCATTAAGTTAGTGTGGTCTTATTATTAAGGTTCAATTGTCTGATGAGTTTCAATGTTAAATTCCATATCAATCTTGAGTTATGACAACAAATTGTCTTTTTTTACAAAAAAACACAAAAAACACAAAGGCAGAGTTTGACCTTCCGGTACGACCGGAAGATGAGGTCATACGATTTTGGCGTTAACTTTTCAAATGTTGTCCAAGTCTTTATCTATGTGATGCCCAAGTATGAACATCATAGCATTAATATTCGTTGAGATACAGCGAAAAGCAAATGTCGTTTTTCAACTTTAAAAACCTTGCCATGACGTCATCAATGACGTCATCATTCCCCAAAAGTGGCGGTTTCATCTACGCACTGGTGCCTATGTACATAGTAAGTTTTAAGTTTGTACAAGCTTTACTTTTGTTTAAAATTGCTGGAGAAGGTTCGCAGGGAAAGAAGAATACGAGGAAAAAAAAAACTAGACATAGTGTTTTTTGTTAATTACAAAAACACGGTGTTCGGTTGGACGTTACGTGATGACGTAGTTCAAAAACATTGAACAATAAAGATGTTTTTTATACAATGTGTCGTTATTTTATAGTTAAAGTTGTATCACACTTTTGAACGCCTTGTTTCTTCACAAATGCAATAGGTTTGTGTGAGATTGGCATCAGTTTTTTTGTTTGCAACTTATGAAAGCCCTTTAAAAATCTAGCTCACCCCTGCACTTGATGCTGTACACAGATTTGATAATCAACAGCGCCCTCTTTGGTGGGCAAAAAGAGAGCGCTATTGGGAATTCCCCCAAAAACTTTCGCGCCATATGATTTTCACAAATTTTAAACGTTGTTTTATTGTTATTTAATACCCGATAACGTCATTTTGAAGGTTCAACTATCTGTTGAGTTTCAAGGTTCAAATCGATCTCAATCTTGAGTTATGCCGTAGATAAGCTCAAAAGTTGTTTTTTTGATGAAAAAAACACGAAGGCGAACTTTGACCCAGGGTAACGACCCGGAAGTTAAGGTCGTACGATTTTGGCGTTAACTTTTCAAATGTTTCCGAAGTCTTTATCTTTCCGATGCCCAAGTATGAACATCATAGCTTCTTTATTCGTTGATATACAGCAATAAGCAAATGGTCATTTTTATATATTAAAAACCTTGTCATGACCTCATCAATGACGTCATCATTCCAAAAAAGTGGCGGTTTCATCTACTCACTAATGCCTATGTACATAGTAAGTTTTAAGTTTGTACAAGCTTTACTTTTGTTTAAAAGCTCAAAAGTTGTTTTTTTCATGTAAAATACACGAAGGCGAACTTTGACCCAGGGTAACGACCCGGAAGTTAATGTCGTACGATTTTAGCGTTAACTTTTCAAATATTGTCCAAGTCTTTATCTATCCGATGCTGAAATATGAACATCATAGCTTTTTTATTCGTTGAGATACAGCAATCAGCAAATGGTCATTCTTCAAAATTAAAAACCCTGTCATGACGTCATCAATGACGCCATCATTCCCAAAATGTGGCGGTTTCTTTCACTCACTATTGCCAATGAACATAGTAAGTTTTAATTTTGTACAAGCTTTACTTTTGTTCAAATGTTGTCCAAGTCTTTATCTATTCGATGCCTTAGTATGAACATCATAGCTTTTATATTCGTTGAGATACAGCAACAAGCAAATGGTATTTTTTCAACATTAAAAACCTTGTCATGACGTCATTAATGTCGTCATCATTCCAAAAAAGTGGCGGTTTCATCTACTCACTATTGCCTATGTACACAGTAAGTTTTAAATTTGTACAAGCTTTACTTTTGTTTAAAATTGCTTGGGAAGGTTCAGAGGGAAAGAAGAACACGAGGAAAATTAAATCTATGAACAGATTGTTGATAGCTTTTTAATTTTCACAGAAAGTAAAAGTGTAAATCTATTACATTTATACCTTTCTTTGCAGAGAAAATAAATGCTAAGGTTAATACTTATTAAAGCGATGTATTTTATTAGTAAAGAGCTAACTATGTGCAAAGTTTGAAGGTTTTGTGATCCTTGTGATGTTTAACTCAAGAGTAAACTTCTTAAAAGGTTAACTGGATTTGGGGAAACTTTATACGAAACAACAGTTTACTAATTTTAGACTTGTGAAGTAAGTAACTGTAAAAGACTTATTTATTAAGTATTACAGAGGTTTCGCAAGTGTACGACACGGGTACAGATACAACTACGATAACTGGGATGCACGTGAGATTTTGTTAGGCATTAAATAAACACTTATTTTGAAAAGCAATGATTTGTACACAAAGCTTTACCGTGTAGCGCGCTAAACACTGCCGTGAGTGCCGGATAGAAACACCCTTCACGAGTCGATGTCACGAATCCGCTTCCCGGTGTTTGATCAAAACATAACCAATGTTCGTCTTTTTCTGGTTGCATTTTCTCACATAATTAAAAGTCATACGAATCACTGAAGTAGGTGGCCATCTCAGCGAAGCTTCGTCTTTAATTCCGTTTTGATAATTAAGCCATGAGAAGGGCGAACAGGGGAACAATTTGACGCCGAATATGAGCGGACTTCAATTGTAAAATGTTGGTACACTAGCGCTACGTTGTAAGTACAATGACCTGAGACTTGTCAAAACATGTATGGAAATCACGCGTACAGTCAAACGATGCACTATTCCGAGCAGAACACACAGGCCTCGTGGACTGATAAAGGTGTGATCAATGGAGCGGAACGGCCAGCCAAAGCGCTTTTGCAGTGTACGCAGTTATCACGCGGGTCAACACATCCGTGGGCTTTATCGTCCGATTTCGACCAGAGTTTCAGCTCAAATTGGTATCATCTCTGTGGGAAAGTTTGAGCAGGATCACTCATCTATAACGGGATGCAAAATTTATGTTGAAATGTTACGTAGTTTTAGAGATCAAAATTTGTAAAATTGTTCAACTTTTGGTTTGAACCGGAAGTCAAAGTCAAATGGGGTCATTTTGTGTGTAGCGTTTTTTGAAGTTTGATCGACCTGTCCGATGATATGTAGATTGTCAAAATCCACCATGTGGTTCAGGAGTTATGATTTCTTTAAAATATTTAACTTTGATTTGTTGTAATTCAAAACCTGATGACGTCATCATGACATCATTAAGTTTGTGTGGTCTTATTATTAAGGTTCAATTGTCTGATGAGTTTCAATGTTAAATTCCATATCAATCTTGAGTTATGACAACAAATTGTCTTTTTTTACAAAAAAACACAAAAAACACAAAGGCAGAGTTTGACCTTCCGGTACGACCGGGGGATGAGGTCAAACGATTTTGGCGTTAACTTTTCAAATGTTGTCCAAGTCTTTATCTATCCGATACCCAAGTATGAACATCATAGCATTCATATTCGTTGAGATACAGCGAAAAGCAAATGTCGTTTTTCAACTTTAAAAACCTTGCCATGACGTCATCAATGACGTCATCATTCCCAAAAAGTGGCGGTTTCGTCTACTCACTTTTGCCTATGTACATAGTAAGTTTTAAGTTTGTACAAGCTTTACTTTTGTTTAAAATTGCTGGAGAAGGTTCGCAGGGAAAGAAGAACACGAGGAAAACTAGACATAGTGCTTTTTGTTAATTACAAAAACACGGTGTTCGGTTGGACGTTACGTGATGACGTGGTTCAAAAACATTGAACCATAAAGATGTTTTGTATACAATGTGTCGTTATTTTATAGTTAAATGTGCATTACAGATTTGAGAATCCCCTTAAAATGTTTTAGAAAAGTGTGCCATAATGCGATCGTTAATGCAAAGCCACTCCGGATTTTTAGGTTTAGTTTTTCAACTGAAAATCTTATGTCACGATAAAAAGCCGGTGCTAAACAAAAGCAAGGTCAAACACTAACAAAATACTTTTGTCGTGGAAAAGACCATAAAAATAGCTTATTGGTAGCATTTGTGATTCTCAAGATATAAATTTTCTAGCTATTTAATGTAATGACGTCATCAATTCATAAAAGGTTGTGGTTTTGGTGCGATTTTCCGCTCTGCACATAGCGCTCAATGTTTCTAAAATCTTTATACCCAACAGCGCCCTCTTTCGTTGGACCAAAGAGAGCGCCGTTGGATATTCCCCCCAAATTGCGCGCCATATGATTTTTACAAATTTTAAACTTTGATTTATTGTAGTTTAATGCCCGATGACGTCATTATGACAGTTAGGTCTGTGGTGTCTTGATACCAAGGTTCACCTATCTGTTGAGTTTCAACGTTCAAATCAATCTCAATCTTGAGTTATTCAGTAGATAAGCTCGAAACATTTTTTTTATAAAAAAAACACGAAGGCGAACTTTGATCCAGGGTAATGACCCGGAAGTTAACGTCGTACGATTTTTGCGTTAACTTTTCAAATGTTGTCCAAGTCTTTATCTATTAGATGCCTAAGTATGAACATCATAGCTTTTATATTCGTTGAGATACAGCAACAAGCCAAAAAAATTGTAATTTTTCAACATTAAAAACCTTGTCATGACGTCATTAATGTCGTCATCATTCCAAAAAAGTGGCGGTTTCATCTACTCACTATTGCCGATGTACACAGTAAGTTTTAAGTTTGTACAAGCTTTGCTTTTGTTTAAAATTGCTTGGGAAGGTTCAGAGGTAAAGAAGAACACGAGGAAAATTAAATCTATGAACAGATTGTTGATAGCTTTTTAATTTTCACAGAAAGTAAAAGTGTAAATCTGTTACATTTATACCTTTCTTTGCACAGAAAACAAATGCTAAGGTTAATACTTGTTAAAGCGATGTATTTTATTAGTAAAGAGCTAACTATGTGCAAAGTTTGAAGGTTTTGTGATCCTTGTGATGTTTAACTTAAGAGTAAACTTCTTAAAAGGTTAACTGGATTTGGGGAAACTTTATACGAAACAACAGTTTACTAATTTTAGACTTGTGAAGTAAATAACTGTAAAAGACTTATTTTTTAAGTATTACAGAGGTTTCGCAAGTGTACGACACGGGTACAGATACAACTAAGATAACTGGGATGCACGTTAGATTTTGTTAGGCATTAAATAAACACTTATTTTGAAGAGCAATGATTTGTACACAAAGCTTTACCGTGTAGCGCGCTAAACACTGCCGTGAGTGCCGGATAGAAACACCCTTCACGAGTCGATGTCACGAATCCGCTTCCCGGTGTTTGATCAAAACATAACCAATGTTCGTCTTTTTCTGGTTGCATTTTCTCACATAATTAAAAGTCATACGAATCGCTGCAGTAGGTGGCCATCTCAGCGAAGCTTCGTCTTTAATTCCGTTTTGATAATTAAGCCATGAGAAGGGCGAACAGGGGAACAATTTGACGCCGAATATGATATGAGCGGACTTCAATTGTAAAATGTTGGTACACCATTAAACTAGCGCTACGTTGTAAGTACAATGACCTGAGACTTTTCAAAACATGAATCGAAATCACGCGTACAGTCAAACAATGCACTATTCCGAGCAGAACACACAGGCCTCGTGGACTGAACAAGGTGTGATCAATGGAGCGGAACGGCCAGCCAAAGCGCTTTTGCAGTGTACGCAGTTATCACGCGGGTCAACACATCCGTGGGCTTTATCGTCCGATTTCGACCAGAGTTTCAGGTCAAATTGGTATCATCTCTGTGGGAAAGTTTGAGCAGGATCACTCATCTATAACGGGATGCAAAATTTATGTTGAAATGTTACGTAGTTTTAGAGATCAAAAATTGTAAAATTGTTCAACCCTTGGTTTGAACCGGAAGTCAAGGTCAAATGGGGTCATTTTGTGTGTAGCGTTTTTTGAAGTTTGATCGACCTGTCCGATGATATGTAGATTGTCAAAATCCACCATGTGGTTCAGGAGTTATGATTTCTTTAAAATATTTAACTTTGATTTGTTGTAATTCAAAACCTGATGACGTCATCATAACATCATTAAGTTTGTGTGGTCTTATTATTAAGGTTCAATTGTCTGATGAGTTTCAATGTTAAATTCCATATCAATCTTGAGTTATGACAACAAATTGTCTTTTTTTACAAAAAAACACAAAAAACACAAAGGCAGAGTTTGACCTTCCGGTACGACCGGAAGATGAGGTCATACGATTTTGGCGTTAACTTTTCAAATGTTGTCCAAGTCTTTATCTATGTGATGCCCAAGTATGAACATCATAGCATTAATATTCGTTGAGATACAGCGAAAAGCAAATGTCGTTTTTCAACTTTAAAAACCTTGCCATGACGTCATCAATGACGTCATCATTCCCAAAAAGTGGCGGTTTCGTCTAATCACTATTGCCGATGTACATAGTAAGTTTTAAGTTTGTACAAGCTTTACTTTTGTTTAAAATTGCTGGAGAAGGTTCGCAGGGAAAGAAGAACGCGAGGAACAAAAACAAAAAAAAAACAGAACAATAACAATAGTTGTTCGGCTGTTGGCCGAACACCTAAAAAAAAAAACAGAACAATAACAATAGTTGTTCGGCTGTTGGCCGAACACCTAAAAAACAGAACAATAACAATAGTTGTTCGGCTGTTGGCCGAACACCTAAAAAAACCCAAAAAAAACCCAGAACAATAACAATAGTTGTTCGGCTGTTGGCCGAACACCTAAAAAAAAAAAAAAAAAAACAGAACAATAACAATAGTTGTTCGGCTGTTGGCCGAACACCTAAAAAAACAGAACAATAACAATAGTGGTTCGGCTGTTGGCCGAACACCTAAAAAAAAAAAAAAAAACAGAACAATAACAATAGTTGTTCGGCTGTTGGCCGAACACCTAAAAAAAACAGAACAATAACAATAGTTGTTCGGCTGTTGGCCGAACACCTAAAAAAAAAAAAAAACAGAACAATAACAATAGTTGTTCGGCTGTTGGCCGAACACCTAAAAAAACAGAGCAATAACAATAGGTGTTCGTGCATCAGCACGAACACCTAAATAGGCAGTACTGCCTCTCTACCATACAACAAAAAGAAAGGGCTAAATCCAATTGAATTGTCCGCAGGTGTACTGCGATACGCAAACTGAATGGCAGGAATATAGTTATCCCAGTTGGTATGGAACTTGTTTACATAATGAGATACTGTAGTTAAAATCACAGAATTAAATCTTTCTTGTACAGCATTACATTGCGGATGGTACGGACTGTTGTTTACTTTGTCAGTACGCATGATTTTGCACACTTCTTGAACTAATTTACTTAAAAAGTTCGTTCCTCGGTCACTTAGGAGTACAAGGGGGCAACCATGATTACAAATAATTTCTTTGAAAAATACAGTTGCTACAGTGGCAGAGTCCGTTTTAGCAATAGGCACAAGGATAGGCCATCTAGTACAATGATCCATGAAACATAATACATATCTATTTCCTGATTCAGTAACTGGGAGGGGGCCTAGAATGTCTACGCTAACCCTTTGAAATGGTCCAGGAACTTTCATGGTAAGCAGTGGGCTACAACTTTGTGTTTTAACACGGTGACAAGAATCACAAGATCTGACCCAATTATCAATATCACGATGCATGAACTTCCAAAAATATCGTTGCCGAATTTTACTGTATGTTCTATGGAAACCAAAGTGAGCTGACAGAACTAGATCGTGACAATGATGAAGAACAGTATCTATGTACGGACTTGGGATGTACAATTGAACAATATTACGTTCTGGTATCCTTCTGTTTCGTGGCGTGTGCCAGACATGAAACAAAATGCCATTATGAACAAAATACTGATTTACTTCAAGTAATAATCTACGGGCTAGTGTTATCCTCTGGAAGGACATCTGATTCCAAATAATCAATGATCGGTTTAGAAAATGAGTCATTTTGTTGACCCTGTTTGATTTTATCTAGGTCAATGTTCTCATGAATATCAGGTAAGTGATCTTTGAAATTCACCATGTTTTGATTATGCAAACGTTTACCATGTTGGTATCTGAGATTTCGCACTTCGTCTACTTTAGACAAGTTTTGTTCATGATCGGAATTATCTAAACCATTTAAAACTTTCTCAGCTTCGGATTGACTTAATTGTGCGGTCTCAATATGTGAACTTTCTACTGGTGGGTGAGAAACACATGTGGGTTGGTAATTATCTTTACAGATTCTACTCAGAGTGTCTACATTAGCAAGTTTCTTGCCTGGTCGGTGTTCAATATCATAACTGTACGATTGCAAATACAAGGACCAACGAGCTAATCTGCCAGATGAGCGTTTTTGGTCAAACAACCATTTGAGAGCTTGATGATCAGTTACAATTTTGAATTTTGGGCTATGTTCCAAGTAAGTGGACAACTTTTTCACTCCTTCAACAACGGCAAGTGCTTCTAATTCCGTCACAGTATAATTGCGTTCCGCTGGCTTAAGTGCTCTACTGGCATATGCAATAGCTCTTTCGTTACCGTCCTGTATTTGGGATAATACAAATCCTAATCCTTGAAAAGACGCATCAGTTTGCAAAACAAATTGTGAGTGTTCATCAAACCTTGGATGGGACAATACAGGTGGCTCTAAAAGTTTTTGTTTCAGTTGCTCAAAAGCTTCTGAACATTCTTTTGTCCATTGGAAAGGAATGTCTTTACGGGTCAGTGCAGTTAATGGTTGAGCAATTTTGCTGAAATCCTTTATGTAACGCCTGTAATAACCAACAAAACCTAGGAATGCACGAACATCTTTGACATTCTTTGGTGATGGGTATTCTTGTACAACTTTGAGCTTTTCTGGGTCAGTTGCAACACCGTCTTCACTTATTATGTGCCCAAGGTAGTGTATTCTATCACATGCAAATGAACATTTCTTTGGCTTAAGTTTAAGATTAACATCTCTGAATTTCTGAAATACTTGGCACAAATGATCGAGATGGTCTTTGAAAGTGTCACTATAAATGATGATGTCATCCAAGTACACTAAACAAAACTTCCAATGCAACCCTCTTAGCACTTCATGCATTGTTCTTTGGAATGTACTGGGTACATTGTGTAGTCCAAAAGGTAACACATTGAATTCATACAATCCGTCTTGAGTAATGAATGCCGTTTTCTTTTTAGAATCTCTATCTAAACCTATTTGCAAATATCCTGACGCCATATCTAGAGTTGAGAAATATGCTGGTGTAGTCATACCAAGGTTGTTAAAAGTATCGGAAATACTGGGCAGTGGAAAATTGTCTCTGACCGTGATCTGGTTTAATCTCCTAAAGTCAATACAAAATCTGTATTCGCCAGTTTTCTTTGTAACCATAACAACTGGACTAGAAAATGGTGAAGTTGACTCTGAAATAATACCATCATTTAACATTTTGTTAACATGTTCTCTTATTGTCTGCTGTAACCTAGGTGAATGTCTGTATGGGCGGGATCTAACTGGAGGATTGTTACCAATATCGATTCTATGTTCAACCTTATCGTAAAATCCACGTGGGCTTTTTGCGGTTTCAAACACATCAGCATAACTATTGATTAGAGCTTTAAGCTGTTGTTGTTGAGTAAGGTTTATGGAAGAGGATGAAATGTTAATTTTATCGAGAACCTCTTGACCACTAAATGAACATTGTGGGTTCGTAACCTCATGACTAATGTTGGTGTTAGGTTCGATCTTGTCAAAATTGGTTAATACAGAAATGTTATTTTCTTCCACAATATTGGACGTACCAATCTTAGTACGGGGAAAAATTGTAACTGGAACCTCGGATGGATTCATTACCATAACTGTTACTTTCGTACCAAAGTCTGTCATGCGGGAGCTAGATATAGTGTTAGCAACTACTAGACCAATGTTCTGGATATTACGTCCACCATGACAATGACCTATTACACCTGAGGGAAGGTAATTTTTTATTCTGACCTCACAGAGAGATTGTGAACGTGGGGGTACCGTAATTTCAGTACAGGTACGCAACTGATTTTTCCTATGAATGCGAAGTTTAGATTTCCCAAAATCAATTGACACCTTTTGTGACATTAGGAACTCGGACCCTAGTATAACACTTTTATATAATTTACTTGTCACATAAAAAGGTACCATAAATTGTGCTCCTAAAATTTGTACAGGTACATTGAGAAATCCAACAATCTTTACACTGTCACCATTGGCTGTGGTTGCGTGGTTGCATGGTCAAATTTAGGTTTCAACAAACGCAACTGTCTGAAAATAACATTGGTTTTATAGTATTTTTCAGAAATCAAGTTACTGGTGGCACCCGTATCTATCAAACATTTCAATGTATCATCGCCGATGGTAATAGAGATCATACTGTTGTGTTCAAGATTAATTTTCAAGGGGTCATCGTTTTGAACGTCACAGCCGCCAACCCCAACCCCTGTCACGGTAGGCAGCTGAGTCAGTTTAAAGGATAACCTTGGATGTGAACTTTAGAGTAGCAGTTTGCCTGTTTATGACCGTACTTTCCACAGCGATTCAACCACCATTAAATCTGGACTGTTTGGAATAAGTTTGAGTGTGGCTTCGATTTGAGCGATGGCGAAAAGATTGCTGTGGTTGAACTGGTACTGGTTTGCTGGAATTTATCAGGCTTACGATATTATCTACCTGGGTTTGCAAATTGTCAAGTTTAGTGGTGACCTCATCTTTAATACATGTACTTTGTTCAATGCTCTGAATTGCTGGTGGTTTGCAAATTTTGTCTACGCTTTCACCAAGACGTGCAAAATTGATCGCTTGAGCCATATTTTCAGGTTCTTTGGAAATTACGAACGCTTTTAGCGTCGGTCTTAGACCGCGAACAAACCGTGCCATCTGTTCGTTGTCTGATCGGTGTAATTGTCTACTGAGATGCACTATGTCTGTGAAATATAAGTCAATGGACTCGTTTTCGCCTTGCTGACGCTCGGCCAGTTTGGCTTCTCTAACCCATCGTACACTATCACCTTCAAAAGCAAGTCTGAGTGTATCAGTGACTGTTTTGTAGTCAGTTTTCTCGCTATCGGACAAATCAGCAAACCATAGAGCAGCAGGGCCAGTCAAACGTAAACCTAGTGACAGAACCTTTTTCTCGGCTGCAAAGTCTCGCAGTTTACTATAACTATCTAGTCTACACAGAAAAAAGTGAAGATCTTCAGTGCCAGAGTAAGTATCCCTAAACTTCAATTCATATTTGCTCGCCATTATGATAGAAATATGATAAAATTGCAATGTGGCATGATAATCAAAATACACAATTTGCACAATAAAATAAAATATACGCCAGGGGAATACAAGAAAACAAATTAATAAAGTATAAAGTTAAATACCTTTTGCATCCCCAAGCGGATCTGCGTCCTTCAGCCAACCGGCAGGGTGCGCCACCGGTAGTTCAGCGCCGGATTCTCCACCATATCTTATGGACGGTTTGGCCTCCTCAGCCATCCCGCCCAAGGGATCGAACTTATCAATTAAACACAACTTTAACGTTCTTCTTCTTGAAAACGTAGACCTACAACAGGGTGTTTTATTTAAACACAACTCAAATGAAATACTAGAAAATATACTTAATAAATAATATACGAATAATGCACTGTCGTCTCGGTGGCGCACCTGAAGGATACAGACCACGAGTCGACGTTGGGTGTGCCTTAAATACTTAACTATTACATAACATCCACCATGGAGGCATGTTAACCTTCATGGAAAAGCCAGGTGTACATAATCACCATGACCAGTGGGCGTAAACTAAACATAAATGTGGGCCGGGGTGAACGTCATCACACATGTTCTAATGAAGAATTCATCTCAGCTCCATCTGAACATTTTTAAAAACAATCATCTCAGATCTCGCGGAGATGCAACCAGTAGCCTCAGAACAACCATGTTTAAATTTGCACTCGGGTCAATGTTTTACTTTGGCGGTAATCGAAGATTTTTGGTCAAATTATGACGTCACTTTTGCACTTAAAAGTTGCAATTCCCATGGTTTTGCGAATTTTGCATGACTCCACACAGGAAAGTTGTTGAGGATGCTCAACTTGGTCGGTTTGCACCGTCAAAACTTTTTAATTTTCGAGCCACCCCGAAAAGCCGAATAAGCGTGATTACTTCTTGCGGATACCCCACCCGAGTGTGCCGGTGCAAATTTGAACCCAGTCAATGTTTTACTTTGGCGGTAATCGACGATTTTTGGTCAAATTATGACGTCATGTTTGCACCAAAAAGTTGTAATTCCCAAGGTTTTGCGAATTTTGCATGACTCCACGAAGGAAAGTTGTTCAGGATGCTCAACTTGGTCGATTTGCACCGTCAAAACGCGATTTCCAGAGTTGACTATTAGAAAAACAAGATGGCCGCTCTTCCCTTTTCCCTGCCCGGGAAATAAACTTTTTAATTTTCGAGCCACCCCGAAAAGCCGAATTAGCGTGATTACTTCTTGCGGATACCCCACCCGAGTGTGCCGGTGCAAATTTGAACCCCGTCAATGTTTTACTTTGGCGGTAATCGACGATTTTTGGTCAAATTATGACGTCATGTTTGCACCAAAAAGTTGTAATTCCCAAGGTTTTGCGAATTTTGCATGACTCCACACAGGAAAGTTGTTCAGGATGCTCAACTTGGTCGATTTGCACCGTCAAAACGCGATTTCCAGAGTTGACTATTAGAAAAACAAGATGGCCGCTCTTCCCTTTTCCCTGCCAGGGAAATAAACTTTTTAATTTTCGAGCCACCCCGAAAAGCCGAATTAGCGTGATTACTTCTTGCGGATACCCCACCCGAGTGTGCCGGTGCAAATTTGAACCCCGTCAATGTTTTACTTTGGCGGTAATCGACGATTTTTGGTCAAATTATGACGTCATGTTTGCACCAAAAAGTTGTAATTCCCAAGGTTTTGCGAATTTTGCATGACTCAACAAAGTAAAGTTGTTCAGGATGCTCAACTTGGTCGATTTGCACCGTCAAAACGCGATTTCCAGAGTTGACTATTAGAAAAACAAGATGGCCGCTCTTCCCTTTTCCCTGCCAGGGAAATAAACTTTTTAATTTTCGAGCCACCCCGAAAAGCCGAATTAGCGTGATTACTTCTTGCGGATACCCCACCCGAGTGTGCCGGTGCAAATTTGAACCCCGTCAATGTTTTACTTTGGCGGTAATCGACGATTTTTGGTCAAATTATGACGTCATGTTTGCACCAAAAAGTTGTAATTCCCAAGGTTTTGCGAATTTTGCATGACTCCACGAAGGAAAGTTGTTCAGGATGCTCAACTTGGTCGATTTGCACCGTCAAAACGCGATTTCCAGAGTTGACTATTAGAAAAACAAGATGGCCGCTCTTCCCTTTTCCCTGCCGGGAAATAAACTTTTTAATTTTCGAGCCACCCCGAAAAGCCGAATTAGCGTGATTACTTCTTGCGGATACCCCACCCGAGTGTGCCGGTGCAAATTTGAACCCCGTCAATGTTTTACTTTGGCGGTAATCGACGATTTTTGGTCAAATTATGACGTCATGTTTGCACCAAAAAGTTGTAATTCCCAAGGTTTTGCGAATTTTGCATGACTCCACGAAGGAAAGTTGTTCAGGATGCTCAACTTGGTCGATTTGCACCGTCAAAACGCGATTTCCAGAGTTGACTATTAGAAAAACAAGATGGCCGCTCTTCCCTTTTCCCTGCCGGGAAATAAACTTTTTAATTTTCGAGCCACCCCGAAAAGCCGAATTAGCGTGATTACTTCTTGCGGATACCCCACCCGAGTGTGCCGGTGCAAATTTGAACCCCGTCAATGTTTTACTTTGGCGGTAATCGACGATTTTTGGTCAAATTATGACGTCATGTTTGCACCAAAAAGTTGTAATTCCCAAGGTTTTGCGAATTTTGCATGACTCAACAAAGTAAAGTTGTTCAGGATGCTCAACTTGGTCGATTTGCACCGTCAAAACGCGATTTCCAGAGTTGACTATTAGAAAAACAAGATGGCCGCTCTTCCCTTTTCCCTGCCCGGGAAATAAACTTTTTAATTTTCGAGCCACCCCGAAAAGCCGAATTAGCGTGATTACTTCTTGCGGATACCCCACCCGAGTGTGCCGGTGCAAATTTGAACCCCGTCAATGTTTTACTTTGGCGGTAATCGACGATTTTTGGTCAAATTATGACGTCACTTTTGCACCAAAAAGTTGTAATTCCCAAGGTTTTGCGAATTTTGCATGACTCCACAAAGTAAAGTTGTTCAGGATGCTCAACTTGGTCGATTTGCACCGTCAAAACGCGATTTCCAGAGTTGACTATTAGAAAAACAAGATGGCCGCTCTTCCCTTTTCCCTGCCGGGAAATAAACTTTTTAATTTTCGAGCCACCCCGAAAAGCCGAATTAGCGTGATTACTTCTTGCGGATACCCCACCCGAGTGTGCCGGTGCAAATTTGAACCCCGTCAATGTTTTACTTTGGCGGTAATCGACGATTTTTGGTCAAATTATGACGTCATGTTTGCACCAAAAAGTTGTAATTCCTAAGGTTTTGCGAATTTTGCATGACTCAACAAAGTA
Source organism: Asterias rubens (assembly GCF_902459465.1). Lineage (NCBI taxonomy): Eukaryota > Metazoa > Echinodermata > Asteroidea > Forcipulatida > Asteriidae > Asterias > Asterias rubens. Next base: position 5,124,205 of record NC_047081.1, on the reverse strand, counting down.
AAGTTGTTCAGGATGCTCAACTTGGTCGATTTGCACCGTCAAAACGCGATTTCCAGAGTTGACTATTAGAAAAACAAGATGGCCGCTCTTCCCTTTTCCCAGCCAGGGAAATAAACTTTTTAATTTTCGAGCCACCCCGAAAAGCCGAATTAGCGTGATTACTTCTTGCGGATACCCCACCCGAGTGTGCCGGTGCAAATTTGAACCCCGTCAATGTTTTACTTTGGCGGTAATCGACGATTTTTGGTCAAATTATGACGTCACTTTTGCACCAAAAATTTGCAATTCCCAAGGTTTTGCGAATTTTGCATGACTCCACGAAGGAAAGTTGTTCAGGATGCTCAACTTGGTCGATTTGCACCGTCAAAACGCGATTTCCAGAGTTGACTATTAGAAAAACAAGATGGCCGCTCTTCCCTTTTCCCATGCCAGGGAAATAAACTTTTTAATTTTCGAGCCACCCCGAAAAGCCGAATTAGCGTGATTACTTCTTGCGGATACCCCACCCGAGTGTGCCGGTGCAAATTTGAACCCCGTCAATGTTTTACTTTGGCGGTAATCGACGATTTTTGGTCAAATTATGACGTCACTTTTGCACCAAAAAGTTGTAATTCCCAAGGTTTTGCGAATTTTGCATGACTCAACAAAGTAAAGTTGTTCAGGATGCTCAACTTGGTCGATTTGCACCGTCAAAACGCGATTTCCAGAGTTGACTATTAGCAAAACAAGATAGCCGCTCTTCCCTTTTCCCTGCCGGGAAATAAACTTTTTAATTTTCGAGCCACCCCGAAAAGCCGAATTAGCGTGATTACTTCTTGCGGATACCCCACCCGAGTGTGCCGGTGCAAATTTGAACCCCGTCAATGTTTTACTTTGGCGGTAATCGACGATTTTTGGTCAAATTATGACGTCACTTTTGCACCAAAAAGTTGTAATTCCCAAGGTTTTGCGAATTTTGCATGACTCAACAAAGTAAAGTAAAGTTGTTCAGGATGCTCAACTTGGTTGATTTGCACCGTCAAAACGCGATTTCCAGAGTTGACTATTAGAAAAAGAAAAATGGCCGCTCTTCCCTTTTCCCTGCCCAGGAAATAAAGTTTTTAATTTTCGAGCCACCCCGAAAAGCCGAATTAGCGTGATTACTTCTTGCGGATACCCCACCCGAGTGTGCCGGTGCAAATTTGAACCCCGTCAATGTTTTACTTTGGCGGTAATCGACGATTTTTGGTCAAATTATGACGTCATGTTTGCACCAAAAAGTTGTAATTCCCAAGGTTTTGCGAATTTTGCATGACTCAACAAAGTAAAGTTGTTCAGGATGCTCAACTTGGTCGATTTGCACCGTCAAAACGCGATTTCCAGAGTTGACTATTAGCAAAACAAGATAGCCGCTCTTCCCTTTTCCCATGCCAGGGAAATAAACTTTTTAATTTTCGAGCCACCCCGAAAAGCCGAATTAGCGTGATTACTTCTTGCGGATACCCCACCCGAGTGTGCCGGTGCAAATTTGAACCCCGTCAATGTTTTACTTTGGCGGTAATCGACGATTTTTGGTCAAATTATGACGTCATGTTTGCACCAAAAAGTTGTAATTCCTAAGGTTTTGCGAATTTTGCATGACTCAACAAAGTAAAGTTGTTCAGGATGCTCAACTTGGTCGATTTGCACCGTCAAAACGCGATTTCCAGAGTTGACTATTAGCAAAACAAGATAGCCGCTCTTCCCTTTTCCCAGCCAGGGAAATAAACTTTTTAATTTTCGAGCCACCCCGAAAAGCCGAATTAGCGTGATTACTTCTTGCGGATACCCCACCCGAGTGTGCCGGTGCAAATTTGAACCCCGTCAATGTTTTACTTTGGCGGTAATCGACGATTTTTGGTCAAATTATGACGTCATGTTTGCACCAAAAAGTTGTAATTCCCAAGGTTTTGCGAATTTTGCATGACTCAACAAAGTAAAGTTGTTCAGGATGCTCAACTTGGTCGATTTGCACCGTCAAAACGCGATTTCCAGAGTTGATTATTAGCAAAACAAGATAGCCGCTCTTCCCTTTTCCCAGCCAGGGAAATAAACTTTTTAATTTTCGAGCCACCCCGAAAAGCCGAATTAGCGTGATTACTTCTTGCGGATACCCCACCCGAGTGTGCCGGTGCAAATTTGAACCCCGTCAATGTTTTACTTTGGCGGTAATCGACGATTTTTGGTCAAATTATGACGTCACTGTTTGCACCAAAAAGTTGTAATTCCCAAGGTTTTGCGAATTTTGCATGACTCAACAAAGTAAAGTTGTTCAGGATGCTCAACTTGGTCGATTTGCACCGTCAAAACGCGATTTCCAGAGTTGACTATTAGCAAAACAAGATAGCCGCTCTTCCCTTTTCCCAGCCAGGGAAATAAACTTTTTAATTTTCGAGCCACCCCGAAAAGCCGAATTAGCGTGATTACTTCTTGCGGATACCCCACCCGAGTGTGCCGGTGCAAATTTGAACCCCGTCAATGTTTTACTTTGGCGGTAATCGACGATTTTTGGTCAAATTATGACGTCACTGTTTGCACCAAAAAGTTGTAATTCCTAAGGTTTTGCGAATTTTGCATGACTCAACAAAGTAAAGTTGTTCAGGATGCTCAACTTGGTCGATTTGCACCGTCAAAACGCGATTTCCAGAGTTGACTATTAGCAAAACAAGATAGCCGCTCTTCCCTTTTCCCAGCCAGGGAAATAAACTTTTTAATTTTCGAGCCACCCCGAAAAGCCGAATTAGCGTGATTACTTCTTGCGGATACCCCACCCGAGTGTGCCGGTGCAAATTTGAACCCCGTCAATGTTTTACTTTGGCGGTAATCGACGATTTTTGGTCAAATTATGACGTCATGTTTGCACCAAAAAGTTGTAATTCCCAAGGTTTTGCGAATTTTGCATGACTCAATAAAGTAAAGTTGTTCAGGATGCTCAACTTGGTCGATTTGCACCGTCAAAACGCGATTTCCAGAGTTGACTATTAGAAAAACAAGATGGCCGCTCTTCCCTTTTCCCATGCCCGGGAAATAAACTTTTTAATTTTCTAGCCACCCCGAAAAGCCGAATTAGCGTGATTACTTCTTGCGCATACCCCACCCGAGTGTGCCGGTGCAAATTTGAACCCCGGCAATGTTTTACTTTGGCGGTAATCGACGATTTTTGGTCAAATTATGACGTCACTGTTTGCACCAAAAAGTTGTAATTCCCAAGGTTTTGCGAATTTTGAATGACTCAACAAAGTAAAGTTGTTCAGGATGCTCAACTTGGTCGATTTGCACCGTCAAAACGCGATTTCCAGAGTTGACTATTAGCAAAACAAGATAGCCGCTCTTCCCTTTTCCCATCCAGGGAAATAAACTTTTTAATTTTCGAGCCACCCCGAAAAGCCGAATTAGCGTGATTACTTCTTGCGGATACCCCACCCGAGTGTGCCGGTGCAAATTTGAACCCCGTCAATGTTTTACTTTGGCGGTAATCGACGATTTTTGGTCAAATTATGACGTCACTGTTTGCACCAAAAAGTTGTAATTCCCAAGGTTTTGCGAATTTTGCATGACTCAACAAAGTAAAGTTGTTCAGGATGCTCAACTTGGTCGATTTGCACCGTCAAAACGCGATTTCCAGAGTTGACTATTAGAAAAACAAGATAGCCGCTCTTCCCTTTTCCCAGCCAGGGAAATAAACTTTTTAATTTTCGAGCCACCCCGAAAAGCCGAATTAGCGTGATTACTTCTTGCGGATACCCCACCCGAGTGTGCCGGTGCAAATTTGAACCCCGTCAATGTTTTACTTTGGCGGTAATCGACGATTTTTGGTCAAATTATGACGTCACTTTTGCACCAAAAAGTTGTAATTCCTAAGGTTTTGCGAATTTTGCATGACTCAACAAAGTAAAGTTGTTCAGGATGCTCAACTTGGTCGATTTGCACCGTCAAAACGCGATTTCCAGAGTTGACTATTAGAAAAACAAGATTGCCGCTCTTCCCTTTTCCCTGCCGGGAAATAAACTTTTTAATTTTCGAGCCACCCCGAAAAGCCGAATTAGCGTGATTACTTCTTGCGGATACCCCACCCGAGTGTGCCGGTGCAAATTTGAACCCCGTCAATGTTTTACTTTGGCGGTAATCGACGATTTTTGGTCAAATTATGACGTCATGTTTGCACCAAAAAGTTGTAATTCCTAAGGTTTTGCGAATTTTGCATGACTCAACAAAGTAAAGTTGTTCAGGATGCTCAACTTGGTCGATTTGCACCGTCAAAACGCGATTTCCAGAGTTGACTATTAGCAAAACAAGATAGCCGCTCTTCCCTTTTCCCAGCCAGGGAAATAAACTTTTTAATTTTCGAGCCACCCCGAAAAGCCGAATTAGCGTGATTACTTCTTGCGGATACCCCACCCGAGTGTGCCGGTGCAAATTTGAACCCCGTCAATGTTTTACTTTGGCGGTAATCGACGATTTTTGGTCAAATTATGACGTCATGTTTGCACCAAAAAGTTGTAATTCCTAAGGTTTTGCGAATTTTGCATGACTCAACAAAGTAAAGTTGTTCAGGATGCTCAACTTGGTCGATTTGCACCGTCAAAACGCGATTTCCAGAGTTGACTATTAGCAAAACAAGATAGCCGCTCTTCCCTTTTCCCAGCCAGGGAAATAAACTTTTTAATTTTCGAGCCACCCCGAAAAGCCGAATTAGCGTGATTACTTCTTGCGGATACCCCACCCGAGTGTGCCGGTGCAAATTTGAACCCCGTCAATGTTTTACTTTGGCGGTAATCGACGATTTTTGGTCAAATTATGACGTCACTTTTGCACCAAAAAGTTGTAATTCCTAAGGTTTTGCGAATTTTGCATGACTCAACAAAGTAAAGTTGTTCAGGATGCTCAACTTGGTCGATTTGCACCGTCAAAACGCGATTTCCAGAGTTGACTATTAGCAAAACAAGATAGCCGCTCTTCCCTTTTCCCAGCCAGGGAAATAAACTTTTTAATTTTCGAGCCACCCCGAAAAGCCGAATTAGAGTGATTACTTCTTGCGGATACCCCACCCGAGTGTGCCGGTGCAAATTTGAACCCCGTCAATGTTTTACTTTGGCGGTAATCGACGATTTTTGGTCAAATTATGATGTCATGTTTGCACCAAAAAGTTGTAATTCCCAAGGTTTTGCGAATTTTGCATGACTCAACAAAGTAAAGTTGTTCAGGATGCTCAACTTGGTCGATTTGCACCGTCAAAACGCGATTTCCAGAGTTGACTATTAGCAAAACAAGATAGCCGCTCTTCCCTTTTCCCATGCCAGGGAAATAAACTTTTTAATTTTCGAGCCACCCCGAAAAGCCGAATTAGCGTGATTACTTCTTGCGGATACCCCACCCGAGTGTGCCGGTGCAAATTTGAACCCCGTCAATGTTTTACTTTGGCGGTAATCGACGATTTTTGGTCAAATTATGACGTCACTTTTGCACCAAAAAGTTGTAATTCCTAAGGTTTTGCGAATTTTGCATGACTCAACAAAGTAAAGTTGTTCAGGATGCTCAACTTGGTCGATTTGCACCGTCAAAACGCGATTTCCAGAGTTGACTATTAGAAAAACAAGATAGCCGCTCTTCCCTTTTCCCCTGCCGGGAAATAAACTTTTTAATTTTCGAGCCACCCCGAAAAGCCGAATTAGAGTGATTACTTCTTGCGGATACCCCACCCGAGTGTGCCGGTGCAAATTTGAACCCCGTCAATGTTTTACTTTGGCGGTAATCGACGATTTTTGGTCAAATTATGACGTCACTTTTGCACCAAAAAGTTGTAATTCCTAAGGTTTTGCGAATTTTGCATGACTCAACAAAGTAAAGTTGTTCAGGATGCTCAACTTGGTCGATTTGCACCGTCAAAACGCGATTTCCAGAGTTGACTATTAGAAAAACAAGATAGCCGCTCTTCCCTTTTCCCAGCCAGGGAAATAAACTTTTTAATTTTCGAGCCACCCCGAAAAGCCGAATTAGCGTGATTACTTCTTGCGGATACCCCACCCGAGTGTGCCGGTGCAAATTTGAACCCCGTCAATTTTTTACTTTGGCGGTAATCGACGATTTTTGGTCAAATTATGACGTCATGTTTGCACCAAAAAGTTGTAATTCCTAAGGTTTTGCGAATTTTGCATGACTCAACAAAGTAAAGTTGTTCAGGATGCTCAACTTGGTCGATTTGCACCGTCAAAACGCGATTTCCAGAGTTGACTATTAGCAAAACAAGATAGCCGCTCTTCCCTTTTCCCAGCCAGGGAAATAAACTTTTTAATTTTCGAGCCACCCCGAAAAGCCGAATTAGCGTGATTACTTCTTGCGGATACCCCACCCGAGTGTGCCGGTGCAAATTTGAACCCCGTCAATGTTTTACTTTGGCGGTAATCGACGATTTTTGGTCAAATTATGACGTCACTGTTTGCACCAAAAAGTTGTAATTCCCAAGGTTTTGCGAATTTTGAATGACTCAACAAAGTAAAGTTGTTCAGGATGCTCAACTTGGTCGATTTGCACCGTCAAAACGCGATTTCCAGAGTTGATTATTAGCAAAACAAGATAGCCGCTCTTCCCTTTTCCCAGCCAGGGAAATAAACTTTTTAATTTTCGAGCCACCCCGAAAAGCCGAATTAGCGTGATTACTTCTTGCGGATACCCCACCCGAGTGTGCCGGTGCAAATTTGAACCCCGTCAATGTTTTACTTTGGCGGTAATCGACGATTTTTGGTCAAATTATGACGTCACTGTTTGCACCAAAAAGTTGTAATTCCTAAGGTTTTGCGAATTTTGCATGACTCAACAAAGTAAAGTTGTTCAGGATGCTCAACTTGGTCGATTTGCACCGTCAAAACGCGATTTCCAGAGTTGACTATTAGCAAAACAAGATAGCCGCTCTTCCCTTTTCCCAGCCAGGGAAATAAACTTTTTAATTTTCGAGCCACCCCGAAAAGCCGAATTAGCGTGATTACTTCTTGCGGATACCCCACCCGAGTGTGCCGGTGCAAATTTGAACCCCGTCAATGTTTTACTTTGGCGGTAATCGACGATTTTTGGTCAAATTATGACGTCACTTTTGCACCAAAAAGTTGTAATTCCTAAGGTTTTGCGAATTTTGCATGACTCAACAAAGTAAAGTTGTTCAGGATGCTCAACTTGGTCGATTTGCACCGTCAAAACGCGATTTCCAGAGTTGACTATTAGCAAAACAAGATAGCCGCTCTTCCCTTTTCCCCTGCCGGGAAATAAACTTTTTAATTTTCGAGCCACCCCGAAAAGCCGAATTAGCGTGATTACTTCTTGCGGATACCCCACCCGAGTGTGCCGGTGCAAATTTGAACCCCGTCAATGTTTTACTTTGGCGGTAATCGACGATTTTTGGTCAAATTATGACGTCACTTTTGCACCAAAAAGTTGTAATTCCTAAGGTTTTGCGAATTTTGCATGACTCAACAAAGTAAAGTTGTTCAGGATGCTCAACTTGGTCGATTTGCACCGTCAAAACGCGATTTCCAGAGTTGACTATTAGCAAAACAAGATAGCCGCTCTTCCCTTTTCCCAGCCAGGGAAATAAACTTTTTAATTTTCGAGCCACCCCGAAAAGCCGAATTAGCGTGATTACTTCTTGCGGATACCCCACCCGAGTGTGCCGGTGCAAATTTGAACCCCGTCAATGTTTTACTTTGGCGGTAATCGACGATTTTTGGTCAAATTATGACGTCACTGTTTGCACCAAAAAGTTGTAATTCCTAAGGTTTTGCGAATTTTGCATGACTCAACAAAGTAAAGTTGTTCAGGATGCTCAACTTGGTCGATTTGCACCGTCAAAACGCGATTTCCAGAGTTGATTATTAGCAAAACAAGATAGCCGCTCTTCCCTTTTCCCAGCCAGGGAAATAAACTTTTTAATTTTCGAGCCACCCCGAAAAGCCGAATTAGCGTGATTACTTCTTGCGGATACCCCACCCGAGTGTGCCGGTGCAAATTTGAACCCCGTCAATGTTTTACTTTGGCGGTAATCGACGATTTTTGGTCAAATTATGACGTCACTGTTTGCACCAAAAAGTTGTAATTCCTAAGGTTTTGCGAATTTTGCATGACTCAACAAAGTAAAGTTGTTCAGGATGCTCAACTTGGTCGATTTGCACCGTCAAAACGCGATTTCCAGAGTTGACTATTAGAAAAACAAGATAGCCGCTCTTCCCTTTTCCCCTGCCGGGAAATAAACTTTTTAATTTTCGAGCCACCCCGAAAAGCCGAATTAGCGTGATTACTTCTTGCGGATACCCCACCCGAGTGTGCCGGTGCAAATTTGAACCCCGTCAATGTTTTACTTTGGCGGTAATCGACGATTTTTGGTCAAATTATGACGTCATGTTTGCACCAAAAAGTTGTAATTCCTAAGGTTTTGCGAATTTTGCATGACTCAACAAAGTAAAGTTGTTCAGGATGCTCAACTTGGTCGATTTGCACCGTCAAAACGCGATTTCCAGAGTTGACTATTAGAAAAACAAGATAGCCGCTCTTCCCTTTTCCCGCCAGGGAAATAAACTTTTTAATTTTCGAGCCACCCCGAAAAGCCGAATTAGCGTGATTACTTCTTGCGGATACCCCACCCGAGTGTGCCGGTGCAAATTTGAACCCCGTCAATTTTTTACTTTGGCGGTAATCGACGATTTTTGGTCAAATTATGACGTCACTTTTGCACCAAAAAGTTGTAATTCCTAAGGTTTTGCGAATTTTGCATGACTCAACAAAGTAAAGTTGTTCAGGATGCTCAACTTGGTCGATTTGCACCGTCAAAACGCGATTTCCAGAGTTGACTATTAGCAAAACAAGATAGCCGCTCTTCCCTTTTCCCAGCCAGGGAAATAAACTTTTTAATTTTCGAGCCACCCCGAAAAGCCGAATTAGCGTGATTACTTCTTGCGGATACCCCACCCGAGTGTGCCGGTGCAAATTTGAACCCCGTCAATTTTTTACTTTGGCGGTAATCGACGATTTTTGGTCAAATTATGATGTCATGTTTGCACCAAAAAGTTGTAATTCCCAAGGTTTTGCGAATTTTGAATGACTCAACAAAGTAAAGTTGTTCAGGATGCTCAACTTGGTCGATTTGCACCGTCAAAACGCGATTTCCAGAGTTGATTATAAGCAAAACAAGATAGCCGCTCTTCCCTTTTCCCAGCCAGGGAAATAAACTTTTTAATTTTCGAGCCACCCCGAAAAGCCGAATTAGCGTGATTACTTCTTGCGGATACCCCACCCGAGTGTGCCGGTGCAAATGTGAACCCCGTCAATGTTTTACTTTGGCGGTAATCGACGATTTTTGGTCAAATTATGACGTCACTTTTGCACCAAAAAGTTGTAATTCCTAAGGTTTTGCGAATTTGGCCTGACTCAACAAAGTAAAGTTGTTCAGGATGCTCAACTTGGTCGATTTGCACCGTCAAAACGCGATTTCCAGAGTTGACTATTAGAAAAACAAGATAGCCGCTCTTCCCTTTTCCCCTGCCGGGAAATAAACTTTTTAATTTTCGAGCCAACCCGAAAAGCCGAATTAGCGTGATTACTTCTTGCGGATACCCCACCCGAGTGTGCCGGTGCAAATTTGAACCCCGTCAATTTTTTACTTTGGCGGTAATCGACGATTTTTGGTCAAATTATGATGTCACTTTTGCACCAAAAAGTTGTAATTCCTAAGGTTTTGCGAATTTTGCATGACTCAACAAAGTAAAGTTGTTCAGGATGCTCAACTTGGTCGATTTGCACCGTCAAAACGCGATTTCCAGAGTTGACTATTAGAAAAACAAGATGGCCGCTCTTCCCTTTTCCCCTGCCGGGAAATAAACTTTTTAATTTTCGAGCCACCCCGAAAAGCCGAATTAGAGTGATTACTTCTTGCGGATACCCCACCCGAGTGTGCCGGTGCAAATTTGAACCCCGTCAATTTTTTACTTTGGCGGTAATCGACGATTTTTGGTCAAATTATGACGTCATGTTTGCACCAAAAAGTTGTAATTCCTAAGGTTTTGCGAATTTTGCATGACTCAACAAAGTAAAGTTGTTCAGGATGCTCAACTTGGTCGATTTGCACCGTCAAAACGCGATTTCCAGAGTTGACTATTAGAAAAACTAGATGGCCGCTCTTCCCTTTTTCCCGCCAGGGAAATAAACTTTTTAATTTTCGAGCCACCCCAAAAAGCCGAAATAGCGTGATTACTTCTTGCGGATACCCCTACCCGAGTGTGCCGGTGCAAATTTGAACCCCGTCAATTTTTTACTTTGGCGGTAATCGACGATTTTTGGTCAAATTATGACGTCACTTTTGCACCAAAAAGTTGTAATTCCCAAGGTTTTGCGAATTTTGCATGACTCAACAAAGGAAAGTTGTTCAGGATGCTCAACTTGGTCGATTTGCACCGTCAAAACGCGATTTCCAGAGTTGACTATTAGAAAAACAAGATGGCCGCTCTTCCCTTTTCCCTGCCGGGAAATAAACTTTTTAATTTTCGAGCCACCCCGAAAAGCCGAATTAGAGTGATTACTTCTTGCGGATACCCCACCCGAGTGTGCCGGTGCAAATTTGAACCCCGTCAATGTTTTACTTTGGCGGTAATCGACGATTTTTGGTCAAATTATGATGTCATGTTTGCACCAAAAAGTTGTAATTCCCAAGGTTTTGCGAATTTTGCATGACTCAACAAAGTAAAGTTGTTCAGGATGCTCAACTTGGTCGATTTGCACCGTCAAAACGCGATTTCCAGAGTTGATTATTAGCAAAACAAGATAGCCGCTCTTCCCTTTTCCCAGCCAGGGAAATAAACTTTTTAATTTTCGAGCCACCCCGAAAAGCCGAATTAGAGTGATTACTTCTTGCGGATACCCCACCGAGTGTGCCGGTGCAAATTTGAACCCCGTCAATGTTTTACTTTGGCGGTAATCGACGATTTTTGGTCAAATTATGATGTCATGTTTGCACCAAAAAGTTGTAATTCCCAAGGTTTTGCAAATTTTGAATGACTCAACAAAGTAAAGTTGTTCAGGATGCTCAACTTGGTCGATTTGCACCGTCAAAACGCGATTTCCAGAGTTGATTATTAACAAAACAAGATAGCCGCTCTTCCCTTTTCCCAGCCAGGGAAATAAACTTTTTAATTTTCGAGCCACCCCGAAAAGCCGAATTAGCGTGATTACTTCTTGCGGATACCCCACCCGAGTGTGCCGGTGCAAATTTGAACCCCATCAACGTTTTACTTTGGCGGTAATCGACGATTTTTGGTCAAATTATGACGTCTCTTTTTTGCCAAAAAGTTGTAATTCCCAAGGTTTTGCGAATTTTGCATGACTCCACAAAGGAAAGTTGTTCAGGATGCTCAACTTGGTCGATTTGCACCGTCAAAACGCAATTTTCAGAGTTGACTATTAGAAAAACAAGATGGCCGCTCTTCCCTTTTCCCTGCCCGGGAAATAAACTCTTTAATTTTCGAGCCACCCCAAAAAGCCGAATTAGAGTGATTACTTCTTGCGGATACCCCACCCGAGTGTGCCGGTGCAAATTTGAACCCCGTCAATGTTTTACTTTGGCGGTAATCGACAATTTTTGGTCAAATTATGACGTCATGTTTGCACCAAAAAGTTGTAATTCCAAAGGTTTTGCGAATTTTGCATGACTCCACACAGGAAAGTTGTTCAGGATGCTCAACTTGGTCGGTTTGCACCGTCGAAACGCGATCTCCAGAGTTGACTATTAGAAAAACAAGATGGCCGCTCTTCCCTTTCCCCTGCCTGCCAAAGAAATAAAGTTTTAAATTATCGAGCCACCCCGAAAAGCCGAATTAGCGTGATTACTTCTTGCGGATACCCCACCCGAGTGTGCCGGTGCAATTTTGAACCCCATCAATGTTTTAATTTGGCGGTAATCGACGATTTTTGGTCAAACTATGACGTCTCTTTTATACCGTCAATGTTTTACTCTGGCGGTAATCGACGATTTTTTGCCAAATTATGACGTCTCTTTTTTACCAAAAAGTCGTAATTCCCAAGGTTTTGCGAATTTTGCATGACTCCACACAGGAAAGTTGTTCAAGATGCTCAACTTGGTCGATTTGCACCGTCAAAACGGTATTTCGAGCCACCACGAAAAGCCGAATTGGCGTGATTACTTCTTGCAATTACTGTTTTTAGACACAATACATCAACGTTAATTATAACATAATGACCATGTATTCATGTGATTGTGACAAAATAGGTAGCCATAAAGTTATACATGTACAAAGTCGGTGCATGAACGACAATTTGTACATGTACAGTGAATATTTTGCTATTACGGTGGTATCATGGAGTATGCACTGTAGTTAGTTCGTCTGTGGTTCCTGTGATCTGTCCCCACGACAAATTATTCGGGGAAGTCTGAAACCATGAAACAAACACGACTGACGTAACGAAGATGCAAGAATTGTTTTCTTCCTCCCTAGTCAAACGTACAACCAGTGATATTCTGTTTTCTGTAGTCAGCTTTAATCTTTAGAATGTCACGGGTGCGATACGAACCCCCCACGTTTATTTTTATGTTACGTAATCATTTGCTTTACTTGCATGGCTAGCGCCCTCTGCGGGCTGCTTTCTGGCTCAAGATCATTCTGTTTTGGGCCGAAGACCTTAACTGACGTCTTTGTGTGTCTTCACCCAACATGTAAAGATCTTGTTATATTTTGTATTTAAATGTTTTCCTAATTACTACTTTTTTTAAAGTTAAATAGTGTTTAATAAGGACTATCCTCAAGTCTCATTTTGTTTATAGAATGTTGTTGACTTTAGTTGATATTTTGGTTGCTTTTGCAACATCACGCTAGCGAATTTATTGACTTGCGATGTTTAGATATATTTAGTACTTCTAGAGACTTTCCTAATAATCTTAGCAGTGTTACTGAATGTAACGTTTTGGAGATTATTTAGTTTATTTCATCACTGCATCTGGGATTGGAAATAACCTGTTTATATTGCATTCCACTGTTTAATAATTTGCCTTATATCCAAGATGGCGGTCGCGTCCTTAATTTTGGCGCGAACCGCGGTTGTTGTTTTATCGTTTCATTGTTTATTCTTTTAAAGTTTAGTTTATGTAATTATTATTGTATATTTTGTATGATCATTCTGTTTTGGGCCGAAGACCTTAACTGACGTCTTTGTGTGTCTTCACCCAAAAGATTCACCGTTTTGTTTGATTGAAAATAAAACCAAAGAGCTACAACCAGTACACTTGCCGTCTCTGCCCGTACTCCTTCCAAGGGTCACAAGAGTAACGACAATAATTGTTTGGTTTTCTGGGAGAATGAGATGTAGAATTTAACTCCCTGCATTTCGTTGGTTTTGGCCATTACACGGAGCCTTGTGGTTAGCCAAACCAGGCAAACTACCACGCATTCGTATGTCCGACCGTGGCCCGACTTTATGCTACTGGGCGCTGCCATGTTGTGCGCATATTGAATATTATGCATTACACAACCTTGATAACGGTCTTATTGACATCATACTGCAACGCCCACAGTGCGCGCAGCGCTGCAAGATATCAAAGACTATTAGTAACTTGCCAGTATAGTCTAGATTTGTAGCTCACCAGTAAACTAAATCCTACCGTGGAGGGCGCGCTTTAGCGATTTACAACTGCGCGTAGTACACTATCCAATATCAAGCACCATAGTCTTGGGCCAAGACTACTACGGAAGTATGAACGGGACTTAACACATGACTCAAACTGCACTGTCGTGCGTTTACATACGAAGATAATTTTCGTTCGAATGAAGATTATTTCTAAACGAAAATTTGTTATCGATTTGTTTAAAGCTTGATATCATTATTGGGCTTATTTGATTGCGATGACGCATTGTGTGATAACCATTGACAGCATTCCATTCGGCTAGAGAAGAGCTGTTCTCAGCCTCTCTTTCTGCATGTCAAACTTCACCATATATGAGACATATTTGTTGATATTATCGTCCCCGTTTCCTTGATTGGTTTAATGAAACGTGTGACTTACCACACGTATGGGGATTATTTGCCTACAGTATGGTGTTTAAGCTCCACAAATTTACTCAAGGCATGTTCGTCCAAATTACTTACAGACGAGGAGTATGCACGAGGCCGCTGGTTGCCGCTCATAAGAAATTTCCACTGGGCTATTATTAGACATAATAACTAATTGTATGCGTGCCTGAAAACCGTATTTCTCTTGCTTTTACAAACATTTGACAGAGTGCCCCCCCCCCCAAACACACACACCCCCACACACACAGGAATGTTTACGGTGCAGACCGTGGACTTCTCTTTGTTCTCCCATTGTTTGGACATAGTTTATTTTTCAGACGTCCCCATTGGTTTTGTACACAAAAACTACCTAGAACTGTCCCCGGTGTGACTTTTTCCCGGATCCCTTTTGATAATGTCCTCGGTTATCAATAGTAGACATGCCCCCCCCCCCCCCACACACACACATCGGTGTATGGTAACGTGACCAAAATGAATGTTCTTTATCCCCGATGCAAATTTAACATCCCGAATTATCAAAATGAAACCTATTAAATTCTTTATCTTTATATTACTTTAAAAGTTAGCATATGTGGTGTTTTGCAAAAGGGAAAGGCTTTTAACTCCGGGTAATTATGTGTGTGTCTTTTTATGAGTTATCGATTGATTAAAACAGTAAAATAATTATAAGCAGTAATAATTCAATTCAATTCAATTCAATTCAATTCAATTCAATTCAATTCTTTATTCATCATGCCCTACATGAAAATCACTTTCGCTCACGGCACAATTAAATAGTTTTTCAAAATACACCGGAATGAAAATATCCATCAAAACAGTTAGTGTCATCAATTTTAAGATGCTGCCTTCATCCGCTGTGCACAAGTTGCGCGGGAGAAACAACTCAACGCCCCCACCCATCCCATACAGACCGGTACATAACCTGCCTCGGTCACAACACATCGTGCGTGTTTTTTGTCTGTACGTGTTTTGGGGAGGCCACGGCCGCCACGTTTTTCTCAAAACGTGGGGAGGGAGTGGCAAGAGCAGGGAGGAAGTACGTCAACGCACGTCACTTGCACGGTTTGCGCAAGGTGTACGTACTTGGCCCGCACGCCACGCCTGGCCGTGAGCGGTTGCGTGCATCGTACGTTGCGCATGTGGTAAGTGAGTTGTGCATGCTTACAACGTGCTTACAACGTACGCTCTTTTACAACGTGCTTACAACGTACGCTCATCTTGCGATTGCCACGTTGTCGTACGGAGGCCGTACTAACACGTGCTGGTCACGTACGGTGTCCTTACTTACTCGCATGTTGTAAGTGCGTGCAAGGGCGATGAACGTGAGTTTTTCGCCCGATGTCGGGGGGGGGGAGTAATATGATAGGACGAACTGCGGCTGAATGTGAACATAAGTTTTACACATTAATAAGTTTCCTTTCTTCAATTTACATGTTCTGAAACTTAAAATGAATTATTACATGTTTGTACCATAATATGTTACATGTAAAATGTTAGAAACTATTTGGCGGACTATTACAGTTCCCCACTTGGCCGCCTACCATGGCAAGATCGGGTTGTTTGAGCACATGAACTCATGGTACTCATGATTTAATTTTATGAACTCTGGGGACATCCCATGAACTCATGATTTAATTGTATGTATTCATCTATGAATAAACATGAAGAAGTTTATGTGTCAAATAAATAATAAATGGTTTTGTTTTGTTCTTATGGTGACCCACTCTCTGGCGTCACCGTCTGACTCTTCTTCGCTCCTCCTCTCCTCTTCCTCTCTGGCCATCTCATTTTCCGTTATTTTGTGTCTTCTTCGGCATCTTGGAGATGAAATGATGGCACTCGTCCGTCGGTTTTTTATACTGCAGAAATCAGTGCGCACAACATCCGTACGTTGCAAGTGCGGAGCGCGTGTGGAGCACGTGCTTACTTGGTACGGTCCACGTGAGTTCTGCGTGCTCATTGGACGGCTGAACTGGGGAAGTGCCGGGTAAGCACGGACTACGCACTATGACGTGCGTAGCACGCACGTGCTAAGTGCGCCGTCCGTGGAGCAAGTTACCGTTGCAAACATTAAAAGGACTCACGGAGTCAGTGCGTTGTGCGCTCGTTGGCCGTAGAGGGCACGCGCGTCACCCGTACGTCACCCGTACTGGGGGTGAATCTGTACGGGTGACGCAGAGAAAGTTCCTCATGCACTAAAAGTGCTACGTCGTGTCTGCGTGCTCCCAAATCCGTGCTGAGGCGGTACTCACCACGTACGGATCCCCAAATCTTGCCCACGTTTTTGCAAGTAAATAGCACACACTTGCACGTACGGCGGTTGGGACCGCCGCTTTACACCACCACTGAGTGCATGCTTGGTTGACATTGTACCACGTAAGAAAGTAGGTTAAACACGCAAGCTGATGCTAAGTGGCCACATCTTCCCAGGAAAAACAATTATTTTGTTTACCGTCCCCTCGCTCCTCCCGTCGGAAACCGAAAGCTCCCTATCTCTAGAACCGGGAGACCGTTTATATTTGCAGCATGGTAGGAGACAAGGGTATATGGACTCGAAGAGGATGGAAAGATCGTATGGCTGTCACCAGTATGCGCTTCCAGACGATACTGGAAAGGTGCATATAGACGTCCTCCGTTTTATAGATAGTTATAATTGAACCTTCATTATATCGAAATAGGCCCGACAGTCATGTAGAGCTTCATGTTTCGCTATTGCACTGCAAGCTATGTAGTCTGTCTTGGGTCATTTTTGTTCTAGGCCTCTTCAATTTTTGATATTTTTCAGTTAAATAAAACTAACTTCTTTGTCCTCACGTCAAAGTTTGCCCGTACCACTGAAGTGGATCAATCAAAGACCCAGTTATTAAAATGTGCCACAACTTGTCGCATTTTAACATAAAAAACAAATCCCGCGGCTATTGAGAAAGACTTTCTTGGGGGACGGTACGTTGAGGTCATCAACCCAAGGGAATGAGGTTGGTAGCACATATTCCTAATTCGTTTATGTCCCCCTGTTGGAGGATTAGGGTAACGTGTTGCCAGTGGGCCCTCTCAGCAGATTAACCTATTTGTCGATGGTATGATGTGACACTCTTGAAAACAGGAGACTTTAGTGGGGACATTCAAACCCATTACTCAAAAGAAAGTTTATGTTGTGTTTTGTCTCTTGTTATTTTAATAGTGAATGCTAAGTATTCACTATTTCGTATGTATAGGGGATGCTGCTAATCATGAACTGTTCTATTCTAAAACATTACTTATTAAAACAAAACCAATGAAAAGCCCTAGTTTCTATAATTACTTATTAAACCCTAATGGCATTGTCAACAAATTGCAAATCAGAGCTCCTGTCATGACTTGATAACTATTTCCATTGTAAAAAATTATATTACTGCCATAAGCCTCTTGCTCATATTGTCAACACTTCTTTTAAGCCTGGCACTATTTCCTCTCAAAAAAGATTGCCAGGGTCATCCCAGTTTTTAAAAAGGGTTATCGTAGCTGTATAAAGAATTACAGACCCGTTTCTGTTCTTTCTGGTTTATCTGAATAAGTTTAAAATCAGCAATAGTGTTTCTGTAGTAAATAAATGATATGCACTTCTTGATTGTATTTATAAAGTGTCTAATGCAATTGATGATTAATGACTTTACTAATTCCTCCAGTGTGCTGTCGTTTATATTACTTGCAGAAGACTCAATTTTTTTTCCCATAGCAACTTTAATACTTTGTAAATACTGTTAATGAGGAGCTTAAACTCGTTGCTGATTGGTTTACGGTCAACCAATCATCCCTAGATTACTAAAACTAATTGCATGCTGTTCAGCAACACACCTTCCATGTCCTGTACAGATTAATGACTTTATCATCACTAAAACGTATTGCTGTAAATTCCCTGGACCTTTAGTTGGCCGTGGCCTAACATGGAATAGTCATGTGGATTATATTTGTAAACTCATTTTTAGAAATATTGGTGTGATTATTAAATGGTATTGCATTCCCTTTATAACACATTGATTGGATCTACTCTTCATTATGGGATACTTGCTTGGGGAGCTATAGTTCAGTCACTAATCTCAATCGACTTCTTATCTTGCAGAAACGAGCTCTTCGTATTAAAAAATTTTCAGATTTTAACACACATGCAGACTCCATTTTCTCAAATACAATACTTTGAAAGTGATGGATAATTATCGCCCACAGCTCGAGTCCATGATGTTTCGGCTGTCCTGCAAAAATTAACATCCTGCAATTAAATATTGCATTCTTTAAGTTCAGATGTTCATTCTAACTATACCCGCCAAGCTTCTAATTTTCATTTTCCTTACACTCACTTCCCTTGCTCATAAAACTATTAAACGTGAGGGATCCATGTTGTGGAACGTGCTTAATGAACACCTTCGTGTTTCCAAAAGTTTATTTATCTTTAACCATCTCTTTAGATCTGACACAACATACAAAATTAAAATCGTGGCTCACGCCGTCTGAGCATCATTATGCAGGAATATCAGTGGTACCAAGCTGTAATTGAATTGTTTCAGATAAAAACCAATATCACGGTGCAAAAACTTTGCACAAATGGCTTGAATTTGGCTTCTATTTTCATTTTGTTTCCATAAACTCGTGAAAGGGCATATCCACACCAGGTCGCTGTGCAACCCTTAACATCCAACCTACACCAAATTCATGGTTACGGGCTTGGTAACATGTGGATGTGTAACACAAAAAAAATCAAAAATAAAGATGGTTCCATTTCTGAGAAACACACAACCGAGTGTGCTTTGCCGTTTCTTTTCAGTACATTAAAGAATAAAGCAATTAATTTTATTATTTGTGTGTTGTTCATTGAGGACAAATTGACCAGCCACGCATGCAAATATATTGATTGAGAAGTGTACCCTGGAAACAATCAATATTCTCATCTCGACTCCATACTTATCCCCAGGCTCAAACCGTTATTTGAAGACGAGGATGCAGACGTGTTTATATCAATTAACTCCTTACAACACAAACATCCCAGCAATTAGAATATGCATAGAGCCTAATGAATGTAAGACAATTTGAGCAATGTGCATTATTTTTGTTATAACTTAATTGGCACAAAAGGGTCCACAAATCAACAGTCTCTCTCTGTTCAAGGGTTATCTATGATTTGACATGTTTCTACCGTTTTCTCACTATGCTCACAGTCATCAACATAATGTGACCAAAGTCAAGATACCTTCAAGTGTCAACGCTTCCAAACTGGATCACCAAGAGTCACCATAATGCTTTCAAATATTGATGCTTCAAAATCCGGAATGCTTCCCTCTAGTTAGGTGCTACATATTGAAATCACTTTTAAAATATTTACAAAACTCGCAGCCTTAGAATAAATATAAAACCATATTTGAGCCACACCTAACCTTTAGTATATGTCACAAGTGTAACTGCCATTCCCAAAGATGTTGCCGTTTTACCCACTCTCCCGGTTCTCGAAGACTCAAAGGTAATGCTTAAATTGTTCACTATCAAACTGTATTCCATGACGGCCCAACTCTCAAATGCCAATGTTTTACCATCTATTACAATTTCCCAAAACATGTTGCCCAAGAATTTATACAAACTTGCTAAGTTAATAAAACAAATTCAACTCTGAAGTTGTCTCAAAATGGATGTTGTGCTGTCTGGCTAATGCTGCCCAGTCCCTAAAAACTGTGCCCAATGTTTTTCAATCCTCAAATATTGTTCTCAAGTAAATGTTGTTTCTTTTCTTAAAGACACTGGACACCTTCGGTAATTGTCATAGACGAGTCTTCTCACTTGGTGTAGGCCTATCTCAACATGCACAAAAAACAAACCTGTGAAAATTGGAAGTCATTGGTCGTTGAAGAAAACACACATTTATCGCATGAAGTTGTGTGCTTTCAGATGCTTAAAATCTTGTGATTTGAAATAATATGGTTGATAATGTCATGTATTTTTAAATTCTGTCTCTGTTGCCATGCTAATGTTCCTTTGACAGAGTTGGCTGCTGCCTGCACGGATGATGAATTCTTGGAACATGTCTAGAAACTCACTGCAGGCTATCCATGTGACTGTAAATGTTGCGCTATCTAGAAACTCAATGCGTCACTCCAACCACTCTAGGTCAACTATCTTCAATGGGTAAGGCTTGAACTTTTATCATTCTATGTTTGAGCTTTAATATGTTTCCTGGGAAACAAACAAAATGTATTCACTTTTAAATTGTACCCAAGCTTATTTTGTGCCATTCAAGAAATATGACAAAAGTTTGTGCTATTCTTTGAAAAACATTGCAAACCTACTGGTAGTTCAACTCTCATTTGTTTGAAATGTAATTAGCGATTTAACACAATGGGTTTACAGTAATTTATTGTGCAGTGATGAGATTTTGAACGAGTACATATCATGCATCGATATCGGTTCAAATCTTCTATAATAGAACATTATTTTTGCACAACACACAACGCAGCTACACGCATCCATCCCATGGCCGCCATTATGGGACTCATTTTGGGGAGGTTTGAACTGACCCCATAAGGGAGAAGACGCGCATCTTTAAACCAAGCTCGGTTTTTAACCACAAAAGTAACTCCAGAATGAAGAACTATAAAACAAACTTATCAGGCCTACTTTATATACAAAACTCAAAAGTTAAATAGTGATTGCGAATCAATGTTATACTTTTATCAAATATTATACAGGAATTACTTGGTGAAACTTCTGTACGATCACACACCTCCATATTTGCTATTTTGTGTTGTGTTAGCTGTTCGAATCATCATGGAACTGCTGTATAGTTCAAAGTAACACTCGACTCACCCATAAATATTCTCATTTGAAACACAAAGCCTGGAGTACGACATTTAGCTGTCCATATAAAAGCTTACAAATCAATTTGCAGGAAAAACAATCGTTCTTTTATATAAATAACATTGCCAGAGCTTTATGTTTAGATGCAACTGGAAGTAAAGCACAGAAGAATCCTGTCACTCTGTACAATGTTGTCTATTTCTGACTTAGTTCGGTGAGTGCATGGCGTCCAGATTAAGCAACTCCCCGGGCAACCCTAGCCCAAACTCGCTGCCTGCGTTGAGGACAACAACATATCAATTATAGTCAAGTTTGCTTCTGAATTCTCAACTCCCCTCAACCTTTTTTTAGTATTTAATGTACAACCTTTTTTTAGTTTTTAATGTACAACTAGCGCATTAACATTGTACATTGTAGTCATGTTATACTTTGGTTACAATGAAAGTGTAAACTTATATAGTGTTCAATAACATTTCTTCTTTAAAGGAGACAGTTTATACAAGAAAGAATGTTAAACAAGACACTTAGGGTATTGAGGTTAAATGTCAACATTTTCTTATGAGCAAAAGTAAAATAAACCTTACATAAGTTGAATCAATTATTTCAATAACTGTTAGTCGTTCACCAGACGTACTTGAAATATCAATAAACTGTATCCAGCGTGTTGAATTATAGTTGATTGATATTTGAAGCACGTTATTGCCCAGTCATTACTATTACCATCACCTCTAAAGTGTGTGACCGAAAGGCAGGGGATCCTGAGCAGATCAACAAGAGAAAACACCCGCAGTCAGTGTGAAGGCGGCCATTTATTTACAAGTGTGTCAACAACAAGAATCAATTTAAGTCTGGCAAGGATAAGTTGAAAGCGATGCCATGGAGACGGCTTCATTAGCTCAAATAATTTTGGTTGTAACATTAGCAAGCCACAGATATAGTGACCTCATCTTTGTAATGGTAACCCCCTTTCAGTGGATTCTTTACACACTGAGGCAACTTATGCAAGGTAGTAGACATGATCCACTTTCCTTCAGGCTATTGCATTAACTGAGCGGTGGGCACTTCTGTGTTTAACGCCTGAACATTTTGAATAATTATTCATTCACTTGCTTGCAAAATCCTGACACGAATCGTGTCTAATATTCCGAGAAGTACCGAACTATAGACAACGGCGTTTGCCAGAGTACTTTCTTTTGCAGCCAAAGTGTACTGAATAACTGCAGTCACCCAACGCCATCAATTCGAAGGGGAACAAAAACCTTCATATTATTCCCTTTTCCCTCTAAAAGAAGCACAGTTTGGTTTATGTGAGTTTTTATATTTATTGATGAACTTTGAAAAACCACTAATGCTCAATTGTTGACGGATTCGTTCTGAGACAGACAGAAATAGTACATTTTATGAAAAAACAACGAAATTGAAAATGCATTGTTGAACATTGAGCATAAAATAATAATAAATGCAAATGTGACTTTTCTGCCAGTACACGAAAACATGTTTGTCTGATTCATTCCCGCTATATAAAGAGATGTTGACTATATTCAACAAAGCATTTGTGAGCACTGGGGTGGGAAGATTGCCTGCGTATCTATCTATACTACTGCCCTGGAATGTTGTGAATCTCCAATAACAGGTTTCCGCTGGATCTAACCAAATTATCTCAAACATCAACACAAGATGCTATCAACAATAAAGTAATAAACCTTATGAAATTTAGGAATATGCCAAGAGCCAGTTGTCATTGCACAAGGGACAATGTCACTCTGGGATAAACCATGGATAAACCAATACGGTAAGTCACACTGCCATAACTTACACCAAGAACAATTTCAGAAGAAAACAAACCGAATTTCTTTCCTTTGGGTGTTTGTTCAATCCAAATGTAGAGAAAGTCAACAGAATTGCTGTTTTGTCTTATTGTTGGCGGTTCCACTCATGCGTTTTACTCGGCTTTTCCATTCTCCTCTGAATTCTAGGGTAGCCGGTAATTAGTCATTTCATCCTCACATGACGTCACAGGAAATGTTGTTACTATGGCGACGAAGGCGGCGCTTGGGGTTTGATCTGGTAGCAGCCAGGCAGAAGAAACGATGTGAGAGAAGTGGGTGAGAGTTAGTGTGATGTCGGATATTGGACGCCATCAGTATTGCTTGTGTAGTCGGCAAGTCACCGGTGTAGTTGGCATACCTCAGGACAACACCACGTCGTCTTAGGACATATGAGTATTGTCGGGAAAAGTAAGTGACAATTAAATCATCCACTCATAGTGTAGAAAGATTTGATGGTAATTGGTTCATGACTGTTAGTGAAGAGCAACTTTTTGTTGGAAATTCTGTTATGCTTTTTACAATATTTGTTGTACTTTTAAGCGTACGTTTACGTTTTAACAGACTATCGTACAATATTCGTATCAATACTTGCACGAAACAACTAAGTAAATATCGGAAAGTTGATATTTTGCTCAATGATATTGTGTGAATCAAATGAAAGGTGTGAACAGTATTCAAGAAGCTTTTCAAATTGGGTAGAATTCGGAATATAAACCTAGACTTAAACGTGCCCGGTTACCACGAAATTAACTGGCTTTATTTCGACCGTGCCTGTATTAGGTTGTCATTTTTAGTTGTAACGTTTTTGAAAATGTCCGTTCATTGTCGTTGAACAACATGAGGCTCGTTCTAAAATTTTAACATTATGTCAAAGGCATTGAAAACGCCATGTTGAAGCACTCATGAGGACAACCAACATTATGTCAAAGGCATTGAAAACGCCACGTTGAAGCACCCATGAGGACAACCAACATTATGTCAAAGGCATTGAAAACGCCACGTTGAAGCACTCATGAGGACAACCAAATTGAAACACAAACATAATACTAATGTCAAACAAGCAAACAATTGTTATAAATATATAGCTGCTTGTTCTGACCAAATGCTGTACATGTTAACCAGTAGGGCCATCAATATTCCTAACGACCTCACTTTATGAGTTTCAATCCTAGTAAAACCGTTTTTGGTTAAAGGACACACTATCGACGGGACCACTAGTAGTTTCATCTCTGATGAAATACAAACACATTAAAATACCATCGTTCCATGTGCACGCGAAACTTGCACTGGCTACATAAATGAACCTTGGTTAGTTAACTCATGGAGCAGTAAACTCATGGAGCAGTAAACTAGCGGTTAACTCGACAAATTGAGAGCTGTATATGTATATCAGCCCAAGGGTGGAGAACAGGACCTAGACTTACTGATAAGCGGATATTTTTTGCTTACAGAACAATCCTTAGCACGACGGTGTCTAGCATTGTTTTTCTGGATGGAAGTAGAGTAAATATCATGCTAACTTGCACACTGTTCTTGTATAAGCAGATGATTAAAGCATCTGCGCCGCACTGTTTTTTTGAAAATATTTGCTTGAGCATATTTTGTGTAAATTTGAAATGAAATGAATGATGTGTATTTACACCCCACTCATTAGTGCTTGCCTTTATTGACTCTGAATACACTAATTAATATAATGGATTACTTTGTAGTAATATTATAATGTATGCTCAATAATGTTTTAATTATGAAAGGTTATTATGACAGAGTGGATGACTAGGAAATTGTTTGGTTTGCATAACAATTACCCACCTCGCCCAGTTTAACCAAGTTAATGTTGACTAGCATAGGAGAGGATAAATGGTGAAATTATAAGTGAAAACAAAGGAGGGGCTTTTGTATTTGCAGTGCCTTTGTTAAACAATCATAAACATGTATTCATAAATACCTCAGACAGTTTCGCTATTCCTATTGGTGGAGAGCGCGTCACGTGGGTGTGTATAAACCTTAGTTTATGACCAGGGCCCAATTTCATAGAGCTGCTAAGCACAACAATTTGCATGAAATTTCTTCCTTGATAAAAACAGGATTACCAACAAAATTTCCATTTGTTGCATATTTCTTGTTAGTGGTATTCAGCTGTTGTTTGCTTATTCTGAAAATCATATGGAAATTTGGTTGGAAATCCTGTTTTTATCAAGGAAGAAATTTCATGCTAAGCAAATTTTTGTGATAAGCAGCTCTATGAGTCTGGGCCCAGTAAAAAGTGTGGAAACATGGGCGTGACACGCGAGCTTGCACCTGTGCTTATAAAACAGTTTCTTTATTCCTATTGGTCGAGAGCAACGGCTGAAAATCTCCGAATAGGCTCTGTCGAATTTAGGGTCCGGTATCACCCAAAATCACGTGACCAAAAAGCAGGAATTCCTCCTTTTTCGGAGTTATCCGAAATGTTCCGAACGTGTTGTCGTCAACATTCGGACAGTATCGTTGATGTTCGGTATGGAATCGTAATGTCAGTCCTGTCGGCCGTAGATCCAGGAGTTTTTATGCCAGCTATTGTCAATGCAGGCGTTGTGCCTAAATAAACCGTTTGCAAAGCGATGCGACAAGTTCAAAACATTTAAACCTGGGAAATCGCTCCGGGATCTGGTAAGTTTTTGTCCTTTTAAAAAAAAAAAATTTCAAAAGTGTATTGACTTGTGTGTTCATTTGACATTGATTGAGGATTAAAATTTATGATTTTTAAAAGTGGTAAAAATGGGGCAAATCTGGTGACTAGCTGTCGAAATTATACGTGTTGAACCAGATTGTCATTAATTGACGATCAAAGTAATCTCGTAACCCTACGTGCAGACATGGTTTCCCTGGAGATGACGCCGACCCTGACAAGTTGCGTCATGCTCTATTTTTAACCGTGGGTGACACCTGACCTAAGATTTTTAACAAGAGACGTCAAAGAATCTTTGGTCAATGGACATCCTTCGCAACAGCCAGTTCAGGAGTACCCTTACACACGTAGGCTTACATATTGAGCTAAATATGGCGGTATTGTTGTTATAAGTATTGTTTTGTGATTTAATTTTGTTTTACCACAATTGCCAATGGAATACAACTGTCTGTATTTGTTTTATGTAGACACAGTACTAGATATAATCACATTTACTTTACATTAAAACACATAATAAGCCCTGTCAAACAATGTGTAACGTCATTGTATGTATGTCGTGTTCAGTGGTAGATACTGTATCTGATGTCATTTGGACCATACTTGAAAGTATTAGTTTTGGAATGGTTGTTTGTTTTTGAGTACCCTTTTCAGTTTGCATCGGCTAGCGACCGAATATATCCCCAATTTAAACTGACAATCAGATCTATAAGTGGAAGATTGTTCAAAGAGATACATGTGATCTCGAAGCTACTTTGAAGAGCTGCTTGTGTAGCTAAATGAGCTTGTGGCACAGGTGTTGCGATGGCCAATCATGGATTTTTAGTTGCCGAGGCGCTGCTTGTATACATCTGGTTGTCAGCACAGCTATCGATTTCTCACATGAAAATACGTGAAAAAGACAAATAACCAAATATCTTATTTCCGTTGGCGACACGTTAGAACCTACGCAGTTCGTTGACTTGATATACCCCTATTTGAAAGTCTACATTCTCCAAGATGACAAGAAGATGATGTTGTACTTTCTTTTACTTTATGTTGTATATCTTTTCATCTTGTCTTGAATAGTGTGTGGACCAACGTTGTTTACTTTTGAAATAAACGGAGAACATAAATGCCTAGATTTAAGTGGATACGATTCATATTCCAGCATAGGTTCCTGACAAATTTTGTGGACTTTTATGGTACAGGAAATGAATTTGCACACATGAAGTGGATGCAAATAACACAATGCTTTATGATATTATTATTATTATTTTCCAAAAATTTTCTTTACTGTATTTAAATGTTTGTTAAAGATTCTATTCCCATTTTAAGATTGGATTGATAGGCTTTCGAGTCACAGTGGTTAGGTTCACTTTTATTAATCCTGGCCATCTTAGAATGGGCTTGTCTTGTCTGTTTTTATAATTGTCTTGCTTGGTTGCCAGTGCTCTGTCTCATTCAATCATTGGTTTACAATTGTTCTATGTGTCATAAGTTTACATTCATTGTTTCTTATACTGTTATATTTCTTTAGTATGGTAATATTGTATCTTGTACTGTTTGTTGAAATCTTGGCCGAATAAATAATAATAATAATAATGATATAGTTATAATGAACGGCCGTCGCAGAGTTGACTTTTGAAGCAAGTGACGGATTTCTTTTTTTGCGAAAAGGTGGCTACCAAATGGACGTTATTTTACACCTTTAGTTAATACAAAAAATAAAAGAGGGGCTCTTGAATTTCCCAGAGTACCGCTAAGGGAGTTCCAATACTTACGTCCTTGAAAAGAACCACACTTAATTGTTGAATGAGCACATGGGAATATGGAAACAATCTAGTTGGATAAAGGTGAATTTGAGAATTAAGCATAAACATATTCGTGAAGGACTTGGGTGATTTATCTCAGTGACTTTAAGAGTTCTATGATTGAGGAATACTGGTTTAAAATGGGTACGAAAGTAGGGCTCTTGCTTTGTAAAGTAGTGATACGATTAAAAGTTGATTTACCCCAGGCAAGAATGGCACTAATACGGCAAAGTTGAAGCAGAATAAGTATTGTAAAGGATGCTACATGGGAAACAATATTTGAGTTTGTTGATAATTGTTATGTTTCTAGAAATTAACTTACAAATTCACATGCCATGAAAAATGCAGTTGCAGTGATAAAGCAAAACCGCTTAAATACGAATGCATGAAAGCAAAATAAGCTGCTGATTGGCGAACATGACTGGGAATTTTGTGATAATGTTTTTAAATTGACAGTCATAAGTAGAATAATGAGCAACAAAACGTATGTAATCGCTGCAAGCCCATCATAGAGCTTACATTGACATAAAGCCACATTGTGTTCGCATTATTTCCGTTTTAAACATAGAAAGACCTCGGTTTGATTGATATTTTATTAGTATAGAACTAAATGTTATTTTTGGTACAAACCAAGGATTCCTTACAAAGGTGCTTGCAATCGCTGTAGTTTGCAAGCACGGGTAAATCTCCCTGCAAAGGTGCTTGCAATCGCTGTAGTTTGCAAGCACGGGTAAATCTCCCTGCAAAGGTGCTTGCAATCGCTGTAGTTTGCAAGCACGGGTAAATCTCCCTGCAAAGGTGCTTGCAATCGCTGTAGTTTGCAAGCACGGGTAAATCTCCCTGCAAAGGTGCTTGTCAATCGCTGTAGTTTGCAAGCACGGGTAAATCTCCCTGCAAAGGTGCTTGCAATCGCTGTAGTTTGCAAGCACGGGTAAATCTCCCTGCAAAGGTGCTTGCAATCGCTGTAGTTTGCAAGCACGGGTAAATCTCCCTGCAAAGGTGCTTGCAATCGCTGTAGTTTGCAAGCACGGGTAAATCTCCCTGCAAAGGTGCTTGCAATCGCTGTAGTTTGCAAGCACGGGTAAATCTCCCTGCAAAGGTGCTTGCAATCGCTGTAGTTTGCAAGCACGGGTAAATCTCCCTGCAAAGGTGCTTGCAATCGCTGTAGTTTGCAAGCACGGGTAAATCTCCCTGCAAAGGTGCTTGCAATCGCTGTAGTTTGCAAGCACGGGTAAATCTCCCTGCAAAGGTGCTTGCAATCGCTGTAGTTTGCAAGCACGGGTAAATCTCCCTGCAAAGGTGCTTGCAATCGCTGTAGTTTGCAAGCACGGGTAAATCTCCCTGCAAAGGTGCTTGCAATCGCTGTAGTTTGCAAGCACGGGTAAATCTCCCTGCAAAGGTGCTTGCAATCGCTGTAGTTTGCAAGCACGGGTAAATCTCCCTGCAAAGGTGCTTGTCAATCGCTGTAGTTTGCAAGCACGGGTAAATCTCCCTGCAAAGGTGCTTGTTATGTGAAACAGAAACACCACACTGTGAACAAAGTGTTTACATTGTCACCATGGGTGCTGTCACATAACGAGATCAAAGAGAGAAACACAATATTAACATCTTACATAAATTATTATTATTATCATTATATATTTTGTGACAACACCATTGTGTTAATGTTAACACCCTAGTGTTGCAGTCCAGTACCAACTCCTACACTCATCCACGATAAGTGGCATGCGAATTTGTATGGCATTTTATTCAATTAAACTCATAACGCGTTCTGTTTAGTATATGCGAAATCGGCACCCAATTAGCACACTATAGGTACAACTTTATTTCAGCAAAAAGCTGCTGAGAGTTTGAATTCTGTTGACTGGGTTGGTAGCGAGGATTGGACGGCGCAGAGCATAGAACATGCATCATTGACGGGATATTTTAATGTCACAAATGACAAAACGATTACAGTAAAATGGTATAGAACACATGTGCCACGACCGGGATTCTAGCCCATACTCTACTGTTGAGCAACACCAGAGCTTGAGCCCACTGTCAGTCTAAACCGCCTTGCCACACCACACCACTTAAAAAAGAAGAAGGATAGGCACTATACTTAACATAAGAATACAAATACAAACACAAGGAAATTTGAAGGATGCATTGAGCAATGTGGATTGAGTGTCGTATTTCGAGCAATACGGGCTAGCAGGTATAGAAGAATTCAAATAGTGCTAAATGGATCACATCGTCAGACTTCAAACACAAACGAAGCATTTTCCTTAACAAATATCGTTCAAGTAAATTTGTTTGGAGGTAGTGCTTACAAGCATTCTAAGGCAAATGTCATATATATTTACATTATTATGCAAAGTGAATAATAACATGCCAAATGCGAACTATTTGTTTCGTCAATTTGAAATAGGACAAAAACCAGTGAAAGTAAAACTGTCCCAAACAATTCTGCAGCTTTCATTAAGGTCACTTGCTGCTTAAAGATGAATACTGTCACTTGCTGCTTAAAGATGAATACTGTGTATAATACTACATAACACAACTCAGTATAAGTTATTACGAATCTCTGCATATATAAACCAAAGGCTCCGCGTTCAGAGACAGCAAGTTGGCACACAAATCGTTGAATGATGCTGGTCTTAACACTGTTAGCGAAATGACTCAAATACATATAAACAACTTTTTCTTAAGAACATTTCTGTGCAAAACGGTTTAATTAACTTATTATTGGAGTTCATCGTGAAGTATTTGGTGTTTAGTAGCGTCGTCTCAGAATAGCCGGTTTCCACCCGTCTGTCCAAACTAGGCAACGTCTTCTTCGCCTTCTTTAGGAGAGTTTACAGACACTAGACACCTTTGGTAATTTTCAAAGACCAGTCTTCTCGTTTGGTGTATCTCAACATATGCACATAAAACAAACATGTGAGAGTTTGAGCTCAATAACTGGTCGTCGAATTTGCGATAATAATGTCAGAAAAAACACCCTTGTCACAAGAAGTTGTGTGCTTTCAGATGCTTGATTTCGGGCCTTAAAAAACTAATTCTGATGTCTCGAAACCTGATTCAAATATTTTGGTTGAAAATTACTTCTTTCTCTACAACGTATACGTTACTTCAGAGGAAGCCGTTTCTCACTATATGTTGCATACTATCAACAGCTCTCCATTGCTTGTTACCAAGTCAGTTTTTATGCTCACAATTATTTTGAGTAATTAACAATACTGTCAAATGCCTTTAAGTCACATGTCAAACTTCCTAAATCAACAATCAGTTTAAGCCAAACCTATAACAATGGACAAGTTTGAATTTACCGTCATGTCAATAAATACGAGATATTTAGTTTATGGCATAATTTCCGCGTAGACTTGTCTACATGTTACTCCGAACAGCAACACAATGTTCGGCTAAAGTTTAAAACAGATACCTTTACAGACTACGGCAGATACCAAGTTTGTATTAATGCAGTAAACAAAAATAAGAGAATCACCGACACAGATCGCAATTGCTGCCCCTATAGTGTTGTGCCCGCTGCTCAAAGGATACAGGTTTTGTGTGGGGGTGTTTTCTTCAAGGGATATCTGGGGTTGTTGAGTTTCATGCTCTTTTTGCTTCTCACCACAGTCTCAAGACAAGGAATTTGTATGGAGGGGGGGGGGGGGTTGGCGAATATGAAAACAAACTTAATGTAGGCTTACGTCGGCGACCCGTAACGCAGCAATGCAAGGCGAGTTCTCACCATGTGGCGATCATGGCATTTCTTTCACGGAATTGGAAAAGCTTATTACTACTTTTATTACTACTGGAGATTACGCAGAATAGAGCTGCAATCGATTATTCTTGATTGCTAATCAACCTCATTCAAAGCTTCCAATATGCTTGATGGACACCGACAGTCCAACCGGCATAATCAACGATTCAGCTATGATCAAAGAGGGATTCTCTTAAATGCCAAGCACAGTGGAGTTCTGATACGGAGTTCCAGAAACTACAAAGAAAATATTGTTTCCGGAGATGACAAGAGTACAAAAAAAGAAAGAAGAGTTTGCATTTACAGAGAAATGTGCAGACCATTCATATAAATGAAATTCTATTTAAGTTCCTAAATATCTATAGAGACCGGTTTTTTATATTGCTTTTAATTTTCCGTAACATTCTTAAATATTTACGTAATTGTTATATCGTAGTTTTATCTTGTGATTTTATGTTTACTTTTAATTATGTTAGTTTGTTTGCAGGGCCAAAATGGAAACCAGTTATTGTTTTACTGATTTGGCTTACCCTGGGTAAATAAATAAATAAATATACATTTTATGTACACACTGCAAAGTTGTTCTAATAAGCTGCACAAATTAGGAGAAGATGAACAACTTTGGCATCATTGTTTGTAGTTCAGCAATCACCCCATGTGTGATAGTCTATAAAATCGAGACAATCATTTGAAATATTTCATTTTTCTGTTAGCCTATAAGTAACAAGAGTGACATCAACTGACAAGAGTGCCTTTGTTCTTACCATTGAAGAAAACAGCATTAAACCTACTTTTGATGAATCTGTGGTAGATTAAACAGAGTGGAGGGCTCTTATACGTTCTGTGCGTTATGGCGATTGTCTAAAAGCTATCAAGAAAGGTTCATCGATGGTATACGTGTACATGCTTTGATCTCGTTTAAAGCATTATTGTTTTATAAACAATTAATGAAATACAGGTCTGTGAGTAAGGATGCGTTACCTTTGACAGGTTCATTGGCAACTCTCTGAAAGCTCAGACCATGCGGCAAAAGGTCTACTGATCCTAACCCGGTTCAGTTTTACATCAACATTTAATCTTATACCAAGTAGTACCACTGGAAATCATTATGACGCATAGTGAAACGATGTCTAAAATGACAAAATACGCCTGTACTGACGGAAACATAAACTTCACGAATATGCATTCAGCAGCAGCAGCACAGTTTGCGTGTATGGAACCTCTACGTATTCCAGTATTGGTTTATTTCTCACGAGGAGGCAGACGCATTGATTCCTTTGCGTATGCTTTATCCGTCCACAACGGAGAGAGACATCAAAGTGTCCACCAGAACGCGAAGTGCACAAAATTGACAGACATGTTGGACGGGCAGTAGATGGAAGCGAGAGCTTTAAGATCATTAAGGTTTCCTTGGGGAAGAATATTTTCAAGAGAACACATAATCTAATCTTTGCGTGACGCAGTTAATTTTGTTTCTTGAAATTTGAATAGGATGGTTTCAACATTGACAGCATGTCAAAATGTTCTTGACATCGTTGTGCATAGTTTATGTCCAAAACAGCAATGCTTCAGGAACTGAGATGCGAGTCTTGAAGCTTTACAGGTTGCCATCAATTCTTGGTCAACTGAAATATCGACAATCTCAAATCTCTAGTCAGCAAAGGTTACCAAGAGCCGCTCCTCAGGGAGTTGTTGAACTCAACAATGTGGATTCGCTGTGAATGTACCACTCTGCGTCTGCAACAAGATTAACTTAGTTTGTGGGCTTACAGTACTTTGTACATGTTATGATGTGACAAGAGTTTAGAGGTAAACGGTGGAAGTATAATATTATTTTATTATCAAACACGCAATGATGGCTGTGTGATTTTGATCAACTTTTGTTATAATTATTGCACCAACTGTCTGCAAAATTGTGAGAACCATCAATGTAAAGCCAGGATTGGTAAATTACATTTATTGAAGAAAAAAAAGGGGGAAAAAAGAGAAACTGTTAGTGATGAAACTCCTATACACCATTGATCAAACGTATTTAAACTTTTATAAGGCACTACAAATCCACGATGATAATGCATTTGCTCTTAAAAACGGAAGACATGCAGGAATTTGAAATCCTAATCACGTGTTGCACCATTTTTGTTAAGCTTTTCTATGTTTCTTACATGCTGATAATATACGCTAAATTTGTGTTTTATATGGTAGCCATTTTAAATTTAAGATGGCGGCTAAACTGCATTATTTACAAGTTAGGCGATCGTATACAAAATGTGGGTATCGCCACCCTTTTTGTTCACAAGTTGTCGCAGACGCGTAGACAAAACATAATACGAAATGGTGGGCAAATATGGTTGAAACAAATACGATACCCAAAAGTTTGTGACTTACAAAAAAAACATGTTTCCAAATTGACAAATAAAGCAATAAAATCTATGTTTGCACGAACATCCAGCTTGAATACAAACGAGCTTGGTCAAATCCACATGCTCGGCATATAATTCAGAACGTGTTAGAACATGGTCCTCTCTGCTTATTATGTGTTTGCAAATGATTTAGTATGGTGGCCCTTAAAAAAACACCGATTATCAATAATAATGACAACATTTTTACGACCTGTGTAGAAGTCGTGAATATTGACGCGATTCCGTGAGTCGTATACTTACGCCAATATACGAGTAAATATTGACGTCACTGCACGACTCGGACACAAGTCGCCAAGTTTGTCGTGATTGTTAAATTTATCTTCAGGGCTGCCATAGTTAAGTGCGTCTGTGGTATAACGTGCTTATGAAACGTACTGTGTTTAATTTAACAGTTTCAGGTACAACGTAAACCTAATGTTATCGCTTTTAACACAATTTAGGCGGAAGGAAAGTGAGCTCAATAAACTCGATCTGAAGAAGGACTCCATAGTGTTGCTGTGTAAGACTGATGACAGCCTCGCCATTACCCATCCACAGCTTCGCTGGTTGACCAGGATTAAAACCAAAGAGTAAGTTGTTAAATTCTATAACATTGACGGAAGATAACAGTCATGATTTGATACACGGTTATAATTTCGGAACTACATGCCGTCGAACACAAATGAGCCGTCGGACATTGGTTGTTGGACTTAATGTGCAGCAGGATTGGGAGGGTGTGTGTTTTCTATTTTTGGCAGTCCGACTTTATGAGCCGTTGGAACACCGAGAGTTCCCATCACAGCAGATTGTGTCCACTATTGTCTGTTTTAATAGTGATAACGTTCCTTTGTTACCCCATGTGTTTCCTTGTGCTTGTGCTACGAGGCTCTGTTTGCCGGTGCTGTACCCATGGTGTTTACGTACGGCGCCGAGGCACGCCATAACCAAAATGTTCTGTTATTTGAACATTTTTAGTATCTCGCAACGACCCATGTAGTCTTGTAATCAAAAATATCAGTTTTGTTTGAATCATTATTTCGTAATTGCGAATTAAAATCTCCGAATTACGAGCATTTTTGTTGCTGTAAACCGACTTAAGTAATGCATGCTTATAATGTGAACTTCGAGCATGCACTGCATGTTGGTCAGTAGGTGACAGCCGAGTTCTGGCAAGTTGAGCGGTTCCGACCATCCATCATCTTGAAGGCATTGCAGCTCCCCCGTAGTATATAGCCAGTGAGTGAGTTGCACCGTAGCATATAGCGAGTGAGTGAGTCGCTCTTATTTTGCCGCAACTTACATTGGGTGCGTTCGTTTAGCTGCCCTGGGTCTACCCTGGGTATGTGGTATTTTTGTCCCAAGACGAACGTGGGTAATGTTCTGCACACGTTCGTCCTGGAAAACAAACAATAATAATAACACCATTTAAAAACAACAACAATGGGAAGAAATCAGAGGAGGGAAACCACAACCAGACCTGCAGCATTGAGCCAAAAGAAAGTCCCGCCAAAGCCGGTCTCTCTATGACAAGAACGTGCAGGCCAAGCCGAGCGATACCGGGCACACACTAAAACATAATAAGAAAAGATCAAAAAAGCAAAGTAACAATTAGGGAAATCATACAAAGATTAACAATGGAAAGCAACACAAACTATGCATTTAAGAAATACTTCTTGAACAGGTGAGTTTTCAGGGCAACTTTTAACTTGTGTACATCGGAAATATTACGAATAATTTGAGGGAGTTCGTTCCAGAGAGAAGCTCTAGCATGTGTGAAAGAACGGTCCCCCCATAGGGTGTGAGTTTTAGGAACAACCAGTGAAAATGAATTGGAGGACCGAAGATTTCTAGATGGATGATATTGAACGAACATAATTAGTATTGTACTCAGGAGCAGAACCATGCAAGCAATGAAAAACGAGCAAAAGTAATTTAAATACAATTCTAGAAGGTTTAGGTAGCCAATGAAGAGATTGAAGTACCGGTGTGATGTGTTTTCTACGTTTAGACAAAGTAACAATCCGGACAGCAGTGTTTTGTAATATTTGCCATCTGGCAAGCTGAATGTTGGGTAATTTATAGAGAAGAGCATTACAACAATCTAAACGTGATGAAATAAGAGCATGAACAATCTTTTAAGTTGCTGATTGAGTTAAATACTTTCGTATAACGGACTGATTTACAGAGGGCAGAAACTTGACATGGCATGGACATGGTAGAATCAAATTGAACACCAAGATTTCTACAAGAGTTACTCAAACTTACAAATGAACCTGCAATGTTAGTTGATTGAACATCTATTTTTGGAACCAAAAAGCAAAAATTCAGATTTGTTCTGATTAAGCTTCAATGAGTGCGAGCTTAACCAGGCTTGTACATCAAGTAAACAGGTTGCTGTATAGCAACCACATCATCACTTTGGAAAAGGTGGAAAAGACACAAAAAGTTGTATATCATCTGCATTTGTTGATACAAACTAATTTGTGACGGTTTGATAAACAACATTTGAACCATTTAAGTGCCTGACCATGGATACTATTTAGTGAATTGAGAGTGTTTAAAAGTAGTTCATGATTGACAGTGTCAAATGCAGATGATAAGTCCAACAGCACCAATGCAGTGATCCTCCCTTTATCCATACCAATGAGAATATCATTAGACAGGTTAATGAGCAGATTCTCAACACTATGATGGGTCCGCTATGCAGACTGACGATTATCCAGAAGGTCATGTTTCTTAAGATATTCCGAAAGTCTTGAGAAGACGATACGTTCAGGGACCTTGGATAAATAAGGTAAGTTGGAGACTGGCCTGTAGTTCTGGAGTTGATTTGAATCGAGGGATGGCTTTTTGAGCAGCGGATGGATATGTGCCAGTTTCAGAGAAGCAGGAACAACTGCCTGTTGAAGACTCAGGTTGACTATGCTCACATACGCTTTACAACAATAACAACCACAAAAAGAAAAATAATTAAAAGGTAAAAATAAAACAAGATCCACAAAATGTGATCATAAAACAATAAAGGTACAAGTAAAAATAAACACAAGCAATCAAACACATCAGTAAAAACCATCTTCCCAGATATCGCCTGACTGCTGTGGCAGTAATTTGTCAAAATACACTATTTTTGAATAGGACTTGTAGACGTACCTAGTCTCTCCTACCCGGTTGATATTATACACCTATTGACTGGCAATGAGGTAACTAGTATACGTCTATTCCCCCAAGGGGCCTTTGAGTGACCAGAAGATGGACCTATAAGATAGGCCTCTCTTCTGGTCACTCACAGGCCCGAGGGGGGGGGGGGGGTAGACGTAGTACACTAGTTACCGAATTATGCCAGTCAATATGTGTTTTATAACACAGCTCGGTTTTAAATGTGAAATAAGAACAGAAATCCGGAAAAGAAATTTTGTAGTTGCTGTTCACGGTTCAAGTCAAGAGAGGGCGCTGTGCCGGGCACTATTTTCAAAGACTAGTGCCCGCTCGGGAACTAGTACCCGCAATCACGCGCGCGCGAGCACCAGACTATATTAGTTCATCCCACGTGACCGTGTTTAAGCCAACCAGAATGCAGAACAAGCAAGAGGTGTGTTATATGCACCCTATACCGCCCAATAATACAAACACTATCGGTGTATGGGTATTAAACCAACATTAATATTCTTTATCCCCGATGCAAATTTAACATATATTATATCGTTGCGGTACCCGCTGCCAAAACATAGGATTCGAACTGCCTCTAGCTGCCGGGCAACCTCGGTAGTCTAGTTGGTAAGAATTGCAAGGTTCGTGGGTTCGAATCCCACCCGAGTAACATGCCTGTGATATTTTTTCACAGGACTCAGGAAAGTACTGAGTATACAGTGCTAACACACAACGGTGTATGGGTAAAAACCAAAATTAAATTTAATACTGTTAAGCTTCGCCAATTTGGAGCCAGCAAGTTGTCAGATGTTTCAATTAGCTCGGTATTCCAGAGAGTTACATGGTAGCGCTGGTATAACCCTAACCCTAACCCTAACCATATATATTACCATCGCAATGTATTTTTTTCCTTATGGGCTGTGCCCACGTGTTTTCATAAGGTGGCATAGCTCTGAATGCGAAATAATACGTTCGATTTCTTACCATTATTTACAGATTGCATCCATAATCTGAGTTCATAGTCTTAATTGTTAATACAAATATTTAACTTTGGTTCAGTAAAATTTACTTCCTACGGCTGGAAGATCACGTGATTTTATCAAAACCACTTTTGGGTTGTATAGATCACGTGACCATCGTTTTTTTTTTAAATGCTCAAAAACGACAAAATTTGATGGTTTCTTTCAGGGACTATTCTTCTCCATTCCTGGAAGCATTCATATGGTTATTGTGAAATGCGCTTCATACAAATTTGTTATATTGTTCTTGTTAATACAAGTATTAGCATTATTACTATCATCAATCTTTGGCCATTAAAAGGATACATTGTCTCGGAAATTTTGTTTTGTTTTAAAATGGTTTACCATAAACAAAATATCGAAATTAACTTAACTTAATTTAAATGAATTTATAAAGCGCTTTAACACTGTTTCAAAGCGCTGTACAGCCAAGAAAAGTATTAAAATACAGGATAAAAAATTAGCAAAAATAGCAATATGGTTTTAAAAATTGTGTGATTTTTCTGAAACATTGTTTTCCCTCTTAAATTTTAGCCAGCGTAATACTATTGTGGATACCAAAAAAACCCCGCATAACTTGAAAGAATATTTATTAGCCTATGCGAGTCTTTAAATTGTAATTTTAAAATATCGTTTCCATATATTCTTTTAAAAACAAATGTTGCCGTTAGAGTTTTTGATAGCTTTAGTTGCAAATGACTTTTTGTTTTAAAGAAAGAAAAAAAAACAGATTTAAGGACTAGTCTCCGAAGTCTGACAACTTCACACATGTCAATTCAGTTGCCTAGAAATGCATTTACTCTTCATGCTCAAGTGCCAGGTTGAACACATAATAATGTTGTTCGTTAGCGCAGAATGATCAAATGTAACCTAGACTTCTAGAAATTTGGCCTAGGTATTAAGGTTTCAAACCGATTTCTCTTGATGTCACCTATACGCATTTGATACACTAGGCCATGCTATACATGCCACATGTCAACGCGTCTTGTGATGAAGGTGGCTTGATTTCATCTAACCTTATTGATCACTGACGGAGTCAATATCTGTCTTGGTAATTAACAAGAGTCGGATTCCTCATCAGAAGGTGACTATTGAGTTTGATGTTTTGAAGGTTTGTGCTTGGTCTGTTCTCTTTAGAGTGGATGTAAGATGGCCATATCCAACTTCATGCTCTTGGGCCGTGTCCAAATTAGCGGCAACAGCTACGGCTACGTCTAGATTTCCGCGTCATCCTGCATTCAGGTTTAGGGCGTCCTTAGCAACACCCTTAGCAACAACCGTAGCCGTAGGCGCAAATTCGGACTCGGCCTTTGTCTGCTTCGATTCTGACGACCCTAGCGCAATGTGGCACATACAAACAGTATCGTACCTTACTTTTGAAGACAACAATCAGTGAAAATTCTTCTTCCTTTATCACTGCATTAAGACCGGGATAGTCTTTTCGTTCATATGAAAAGTGTCAGTCCATAAACAGCATGAGTTTCTGAGAGTACTTCATATTGGTCAGTTATTAAAGTGCTCAGTTAATTGCGTTTATATTGTAGACCATACTTGGTGTGACTGCTTAAAGCATGTACAACTTTATATTAAAATATTTATTATTAAAGAACACGTTGCCTTGGATCGGTCGAGTTGGTCTTTGAAAAGCGTTTGTAACCGTTTGTAATAAAATGCATATGACTAGAAGGTTATTTAAAAAGTAGAATATAATGTCCACACAAGTATCACTCGAAATTGCGTGGTTTTTCTTTTACCTCGTCGACTAACACGGTCGGCCATTTATGGGAGTCAAATTTTTGACTCCCATAAATGGCCGGCCGTGTTAGTTTGCAAAGTAAAAGGAAAACCACGCAACTTCGAGGCAAATTTGTGTGGATCATTGTATTCTACTTTTAAATCATCTTTCTAATCATATGCGTTTTATAACAAACGGTTACAAACGCTTTTCAAAGACCAACTCGACCGATCCAAGGCAACGTGTTCCTTTAAATTGTACATTTACAAACACTAAGAAACGATGCATTATAGAACCGAGTTTTAAGGTTGCAAATGAAGTCAACCTGTTTTTTAGCATTGTAGTTTTCAGTTATTACATGTTTTTCACCTAACTTTGTAATATGGAGGTTTCGTTGATGTGTCTGTTGAGTCCTCCCTGAGTTATATGTGGCTCTCTTTTCTGTAGTACCAAAAATGCATTATTTAAAAATTACTGACGTATCCCGAGATAGAGCCACAGCTCAAGCTAGTGGCTTGCAGAGGGGTTTTATACTACAAACGTCATGTGCTGTAAGCAAGGACAATGCAAAGTTCTTGAAATAAGCACGTCTGTATTATTTAAGTTGTTTGTTTTTTCGTTGCATCTAACTCATATCAATATACAAGTTTGTAAGCCTTAGCGATTCAGCGATAAACAGAGGGAACGTACCCCAAAGGCATTTCTCAATTAGCTTATGGAAGGCCTCTGATATGAATATAACTGTCTTTTCATAAGATTAAAAGATAAAGGAAACACTGCCTAGGGCTGTATCACTTCAATGTTGACAAGTGAAGGGAGGGGGTAAAGAAATACACACGCCCAATGGCCTTACACTGCAATATATTTACCAAGATTATATAGCGACGTGGCCACACTCTGCTTTTTTTCAAAACATTCTTTTATAATACAGTCTCTCTGTGCTGTGATTTTACTCAGGCAACTAAAGTATCAAATAAACGTGATTTCTTTAGAATAATATAATCCGCTCTGGAATTAGTTGGTTTTGCCATTACTGCAAACATAACCCTAGGCTACCCTATATACTGATCAAAAGAGTTTTCATAAAATCATCTGAAATTGTCTGTTTAAGTTTCGTTCTAAGAGTCTGATGAAAATGTCGTAACGCATTCAAACAATGGTCTAACACAATTAAACAACTGTATCTTATAAGCTTGAAATGAAAAAAACCCACAAAAAACAGGTTAATCAAACACCATCCGATCTAAAAAATAAAACTGATCTACTACTACAGAGTAGGGCGTACCGTTCGCTGAGCAATTTCGCTTGGTGTTTATTTGGTAGTTATTGCTGTAATTTGACACCTATATTGAATCGTGAAGGATTCACTATCATAAACCTTTGAAAAATCATAGAAAAGAATACTAGGTGCAATAATATGCTTTTGCTTTTCCAAAGGATGTATAGATAATAAATGTCAAGTGAAAGAAGCGTTGAGTAATCGTACCCTGGAGCCAGAAGCATTAGGAGAACGTTGTTATGGGTACAGACTTTAACGGTGATTCAAGGCGAGCATTGAACCTGCTGGTTTTGTGCATGCTAGATACGGTAGGTAGTTGTAATACCTCTTATTCACGATGACTCAATGTAGGCCTATCTAGAAAATATGATAGCGGTCAACTTATTACCCCCCCCCCCCCAACACATTTCTGTGTATTTTTATATAGGTCCAATTGAGGAGTTATTAATTATACAAGAGGAAAGTGCCTTAATTCTTCATCTTCAACATTTGTATTAAATAATGTAGTAGTCTACTTCTTAGAAGTCACTTACATATAACCAGTCTGATCTAATGTAACTGTCTCATTTAATTTACGTTGGTTCGCTTTATGCGTTGAGATAAAATCACCCTGTATCAGAGAATATCGCAATTCTTGTGTCGAAGTGTGGACTTCGTTTGCTAAAACCATAGGCATGTAAATGACATAATCAGTTGTTATCTTGAGAATGTGAATATTGAGTGCATGGGTCTCCCCGTTGTGTCTTGCTGGAGCTGCT
The DNA here is from genome assembly GCF_902459465.1 of Asterias rubens. Taxonomy (NCBI): domain Eukaryota; kingdom Metazoa; phylum Echinodermata; class Asteroidea; order Forcipulatida; family Asteriidae; genus Asterias; species Asterias rubens. The sequence goes on along the minus strand of NC_047081.1, from coordinate 5,082,941 downwards.
TCCGATCATTGATTCTCATAGTGTTGCAATGAGTAGAACTATATACTGTTATAAGGTAATGGGATGTTATAAGATACTGTCACCTCAACTCAACGCGTTCGTTATTATTTCAGCTAATACTATAATTCTATTGTGAGCTTTTGGTTGTTACTTCTTGCCATTTGCTATCATAAGATGTTGCTAATGCACAGGCAACGATATCGAGGCTGCATCGAGGCTGCACATCGTATGTCTAAAGTAAATAGGATTCAAATCAAATATTTTCATGTTACACTTCGTTGGTGTAAAAGCTTAGCGTCATTGACACCGTTACTTGTTATCGTTTAATGTTATGTTGTCTTTATAGCCGTTTGATTAACCCCTGAAAGACTAATAAAAAACCAAAAAAACTTTATACAAAATAAAATGAGGGCATGATATTTGTCTCATAGAAAATAAAAGAAAGAAAAGGTTTCACTAATTAAAATCATTCATGCATCATGGAACCCTGTGCATAACAAAGCCAGATCGAGAAATGCACAATAATAAAGCTTCCGAATCTATCCCTTCAGCTTAGTGGAGCGAAACTTCCCTTTGGCCATTCGTGTAGGTTCTTTATATTATTAACGCAATCACTTTTGCCAATTCTTAACATAGGACCTGGTTAAGGTTCGTGGTGCGCCTAGTTCGAGGCTCAATACAGTGCCCCTAAATCTAATTTCTCGCTGAAAAAAAAATCTAATAAGCGTTATAATATGCTTGGTGTAAGCGCTCCGCCGAGACGGCATCTGAGCCAATTACGTTTGCGCATTCCATGAAAATTGGTTCCACGTTTACAGAACACTGAATACGTTAATTCGTAGTCAGAGTATAGAAAATAAACTGGGAGACAAAGTGCTCGAAAATTACCCACAGAATATTGATCAAACCGTACAGGTTTATATTTTCACTCTGAAGTTAATTCAATAATGTATGACGATCATCTCAACTCAACAGCATTTGTAATATCACACCATCTTGTTTAAAAGCAATTGCTGTTTTTTTAAACAAACAAATGCAATGAATTCGCAACGTATGCCTACTGAAGTCAGGTGCACCAACAAGATGGGTCGCTGGAAAACAATTCGCTTTAAAATTGGTTATACTGTTCTCATTCATCCATTTTGATTTAGCTCACAATTCCCTAAATGCTTTTTGCATTTTCTTGTTAGTATAATAATTATTGTTTTCTGTTGTATAATTATTCTCTTCTTTGAACATTAACAAAAAAGAGATACGAACCCCCCCCCCCCCCCTTGAAAGAAGTCTACAATTCTAAATATTTGATCTCGCTAGCCCTGAACACAGGTAAGGGAAACGGAGCAATGTATCAATGAGTTGATGGACGACAGAATCGTGGCTACACAACTGGCCCAAAATGCACGTATGGGACTAACTTGCTTGCTGGATTTGGTTTATGCGATCTTCCGGAACCAGCTAAAAGTGTCTTGACAACAACCTAGAGCTGCGTCATAAGACGGTCACCTTTGGACTCCTCATCTTGACACTGTTCTTAAACACGTATAGTGTCAGAGCAGCGCTGGAATTTCAAAGTCCCACCAAATAAAGACTTTCGCATTGGCATTTTCAATTTATGGAGTTTCTAAGCTAAACAAGAATTTTTAAATACACGATACAACTAAAGTTGTTTGTTTTGTTGTTGTAAACACGAACTAGTGCCAGTTTGACGGTGTAATTTAATTTCTTGGTGAACCTGAGAATCTTTAAGATTAAACAGAAAAGTATTTCGCACCTTATTTATTGACGAGGTGTAGCAAATTTATTTCTGGAAAGGTCAGGCTTTTGGGTGGGGTACAAAGCGAGGTTTGAGTAAGAAAGTGGTTTCGGGGACAGTCATCTTAGTCCCGAGGGAGCCTAGCTGGTACCACGTTGATGCTATCTGTGTTTATAAAAAATGTGTTCAATATTAGTATTGGAAAGCCAGATTAATTATTATTATTTTATACTGAACAGCAGTTAATCCCGTGATTAACCATTTATTTTATTTATCATGGCAATGAAGTAAAACAATTGGTAAATTGGTAAGATACACAAATAACATGGAGTGAACAAAATGAATTGAAACCATAATATGTTTCAAGTAATGTGAAGGAAAACTTTGAAGGTGCACGTGTAGTTCAGATTTTAGTTTCCCTTGTTAAAAACTGAGGTCGATTTCTTTTGGTTAATGTTAGGTGTTTGCACTTTTACAATGTTTCGTTTTTTATTCAGCAGTACTGAGGTACAATGTGTTTTTTGTTCATAATGCACAGGGTTGTACCGTACATTAAACATTTCGCATCATGCACTGTCATGTTAAGACAGAGTCACAGCCACGACAAACTGATAAAGAAATGTCATCAAAGATGCATCATTGAAATGACATTCAAACTTGTCTCATGTTTATTCAGATCTAAAGATTGTAGTCAACGTGTTTATAAACTGCGTGTTAGCTGCCGTCAATGTTTGGGACGCACCTCCTCTGAAATGGATAACAATTCGTAATTTAGAAATATAGAGCACCAATTAAAATAGTTTTAATTAAAAATGTGTCAGATGGTTGAGTTCACTTTTCATGTTTGCACAATGCTAAATAGTAACGGGAAAAGATCGCATGTAAGTACAAGTTTCCATTGTCTTTTTAATCGATATAGTTATATGTTGATTTATGTATTTCCTTTATTTACCTGGGGTAAGCCAAATCAGTAAAAAATAAAGGGTTTCCATTTGGGTCCTGCAATTAAACTAACATATTAAAAGTGAACATACAGTCACATGATAAAATTACGATATAAAAATTACGTAAATATTTAAGAATGTTACGGAAAATTAAAAGCAATACAAACAAAACATAAGAGTAAAACATATCACAAGAGATTGGATGATCTACAGAGGAATTGCTCCTAATAAAAGATGTTTTCATTAACTCTGTCTGTTGAAGGCATAGGACCCGTCAGTTTGTAACAACACTGCTGGTACACAGCTCAATTTAGATATATTATTACATTTGATATTTGAACGGAAAGCGGGATTAATAAACACATTTTGATTCGGAAACAATGCTGATTCGAAAGGGGACTGTATGGAGCGTGTATTCAAAATACTCCACTTATACATGTTTAAACATGTTTAGTCATACAGCCAGTCTGCTTAGGGTGGCAAGACTCATGATGGTCGTATCACTAAAGTAGTTGTGGGTAGTATGGGTTGCCAAAGTATTGTTGTATCCATTTTGAATGTTGTTTCACACCAGGGAAAAATCAATTAATCAGGAAAAATACTAAGGAATACGTAGCGGTTTTTGTTTTGTGTAACAAACAATTGTTGTATGCCGACAGAGCACTTCTCTATAACTATTTGTAGTGCTTTATAGGCTGCGGAGATCATCCGAAATCAAGCATCTGTCAAGTGTGGCGCTCTTCAGTGTGTTTCTAATGGGCTTAAAACGTGCTCAAGTTCTTGTTAAACTAGTTTAAAGACAATACCTTAATAAAACGTGTGTCTTGCATTAAAGTTAAATGACGCCTTTCGCCTTTGACAGACTGCATGGAGGAGACGAACAAACTAATGTCCACCGTGTTATCTCAGACTCTTGTCACTCAATGGGTTATTTAGTCCTGTTTCTCTTTGCTTCCAATACTCCAGGGGATATACTCGTTGTTCGTCCTTAAAGTCCCCCGTGTTGATATTCGCTTTGAGGGTATTGAGACTGCTGAATATGACTCAACTTGTTGTTATGGTTGATGAAAGACACTAGACCATTATGTATGATCCCTTTGGCCTAATGGATGTTATTACTTGCTAGGGCTCCTACTGTGCGATATAGTCTTGGACTAATAGTAATTGTTAAGTGCAGCTTCAAACTATGGTTACTGACGCAGGAACCATGCTACATCCAATTAACCAATAACGAACGAACGAACGAACAAACAAACAAACAAACAGCAAACAAACAAACAAACAAACAAACAAACGAACACATATAAACCAACAATTCATTGAATGAAAATATTGTCTCATAATTGACTTAAATGTCAAAATTTAACGTTAGAATTTTGGAAGCCAACGCTTAATTTGAATAAGTCAACTTTAATATACTAACATAATTTTTAGGGGCTTTATATAATTCCTGGCTGTAGTCATCAGAGTAGACTGAAACTTGTTGTGTAATTGACGAGAGATTTAATTCAAAGTCTTGGCCCTTAATTGATTGTATAAGCTGGTTTCCTTCATCTGCATTTGACTTCAAGCCGGAATAAAGTACTAGAAACCTATCGTTCCCATTATCCCGACATCTCACCAATTATTCACAGTAATATATAAAGTGTTTCCTCTATAGATCGGTTGCTTTATGCAGGTGAACGGGTTTCCGCCGGCTGTACAAACAATACCTGTGCAATAATGACAGGTGCATTGTATGCATGAATTCTCTTGTCAATACAGAGAGATGCGACAGAAAACTGCAACCCAAAAAACTGATTGTAACTTTTCGTTGTGAGTAATGAGTACAGATTTCCCTCCGAGTTGAGAAATTGATTAAAATTACATTTGCAATGCTCATCTTTACTTATCTATTTCTTCAAAATCTCAACAACATCAAAAAAGATTTAGTTCATTGTTGCACCTTGACGAGTCGACAACCGTTACGAATAGTTCGAAATGCTACGCATTTATAGCTTAGAGGTGTAATTTCCTGGGGGCAATTAATTTGTTTAAGTAGCAAAAGTGAAAAAACAATGTGTTTAATTGAAATTTATTTGTGTTCTGTATTTTCGTTCAGGATATTATTAAAAACAAATTAACTTGTGCAATTTCCTTGATATATGAAGACAGCGGGTTTAATAATTGAATGGTTAGAAATTGAATTGAAGAGTTTGTACTCATGTACCATATCTAATGGTTGAATACTAGTGTGATTTAACTTTGCTTGGTACACAAAACCATACGTCAATCAACCTCGTTAAAGTACTAGATTAACTGAATTTGTGTTGAACCTTCAACAAATCCAATGAGGTAGAAACGTTTACTATATAACAAATTCTTATACAATTTATAAAATAGTATTTTCTTCTTGATTTCTTGTGCTAAATACTTCAATCATAGTACCAGCCCCCTTTTGCATTTCAAATTGGTTTTCCTTACGGCAATGTTTTGAGACGTCCTGTTTGTGAACCGTTGGCATAATGTCTCCCTTGTCAGTACGCACACTTCACTAATAGACAGAGGTGCAAAAATTAGATCGAAAACCATTGACCATATCCCCATACCTCACGTAGCATATGGACCACTCAGACTGCCCTCAAGTGTTATGGCAGACACCCTTAAATAGCTTAAGTAACTACATGTTTAATTCACACAGCCCAAACCTTAACAATTCTAGCTCTAAAGAAATGTGTATCGACGTGTGTTAAGAACGAGTTTAACCAAACTGGACCATTATGTCCTTCAAGAATATTGAACCATTTTGTCCGATCCATTGTGTCCGACAAACCATGGCATATTGATGGGTTTTCCTTTTTTTTTATTCTTCTATACTGTTATTTTGGATAAATAATTTGCTCAGTCATCTTTTATTTTGTTCCTATACCACACAATTACCAAACGATGTCTATATTTAAGGGCATTGTGTCTGAAGTTGTCTGACCCATTGTGTCCAACGAACCAATGTGTCCGACCCATTACGTTTGATTGACCATTTTATACTGGCTCTTTCCTTCCGAAAAGCCATGTCCAACCTATTTCGTCCAGCAAACCATTAACTGAAACATATTGTCCGTCCAACCACATCTTCCAATTGACTACCCTTATTTATCAGGTGGCCTTGCCCGTCCAACCACTTGTTCCAATTGACTACCCTTATTTATCAGGTGGCCTTGTCCGTCCAACCACTTCTTCCAATTGACTACCCTTATTTACTGAAACATATTGTCCGTCCAACCACTTCTTCCAATTGACTACCCTTATTTATCAGGTGGCCTTGTCCGTCCAACCACTTCTTCCAATTGGCTACTCTTATTTATCAGGTGGCCTTGTCCGTCCAACCACTTCTTCCAATTGGCTACCCTTATTTATCAGGTGGCCTCCCATTCTTACTCCTGATTAACGACTTAAATTTGTTTGCCTTTTGAAAAACCAGAACAATAGCCTGAAAAGTATGTAAAAGCCTACACCATGTATACATGTACTTCAGCCAATAGTTCTCCATAAAATATTCCTATCTTATAGACTGTGAAAGTTAAATAATAAACATTATAGGCCAATCATATTTTCTGGAAAGTAAAATGTAGCCATGGAGTATATAAAAGCTCCCGTTTTTAAGTATGTCCAAAGGGAAAACGTCTTCAACATGCTCACTGCAGCTCACAGTAATAGCCCAACCATTCTCTGGGAACCCACATTTGTGTTCCATTCTCTCAGGTGATGCACGCAGGCTGTGTTCAATGTTGGTTCCCCCCAAAATGGTCGGACTATACTGCAAGCTCCATGTGATGTACGCAGGCTGTGTCCCATGTGGGTTCTGAGAGAATGGTTAGGCTAGCTGCAAGCTGCAGGTGATGGTTCCAGGCTGTGTCCCATGTGGGTTCTCATTTAATGGTTTGGCTAGCTGCAAGCTCCAGGTGATTGATCCAGGCCGTGTCCCATGTGAGTTCTCAGAGAATGGTTTGGCTAGCTGCAAGCTCCATGTGATGGTCGCAGGCTGTGTCCCATGTGGGTTCTCATATAATGGTTTGGCTAGCTGCAAGCTCCAGGTGATGGATACAGGCTGTGCCCCATGTGGGTTCTCAGAGAATGGTTGGGCTAGCTGCAAGCTCCATGTGATGTACGCAGGCTGTGTCCCATGTGGGTTCTCATATAATGGTTTGGCTAGCTGCAAGCTCCAGGTGATGGATACAGGCTGTGCCCCATGTGGGTTCTAAGAGAATGGTTAGGCTAGCTGCAAGCTCCATGTGATGGTTCCTGGCTGTGTCCCATGTGGGTTCTGAGAGAATGGTTAGGCTAGCTGCAAGCTCCATGTGATGTACGCAGGCTGTGTCCCATGTGGGTTCTAAGAGAATGGTTAGGCTAGCTGCAAGCTCCATGTGATGGTTCCTGGCTGTGTCCCATGTGGGTTCTGAGAGAATGGTTTGGCTAGCTGCAAGCTCCATGTGATGTACGCAGGCTGTGTCCCACGTGGGTTCTGAGAGAATGGTTTGGCTAGCTGCAAGCTCCATGTGATGGTTCCTGGCTGTGTCCCATGTGGGTTCTGAGAGAATGGTTTGGCTAGCTGCAAGCTCCATGTGATGTACGCAGGCTGTGTCCCACGTGGGTTCTGAGAGAATGGTTTGGCTAGCTGCAAGTTCCAGGTGATGGTTCCAGGCTGTGTCCCATGTGGGTTCTGAGAGAATGGTTAGGCTAGCTGCAAGCTCCATGTGATGTACGCAGGCTGTGTCCCACGTGGGTTCTGAGACAATGGTTTGGCTAGCTGCAAGCTTCAGGTGATGGATCCAGGCTGTGTCCCAGGTGGGTTCTCAGAGAGTGGTCGGGCTAGCTGCAAGCTCCATGTGATGTACGCAGGCTGTGTCCCAAGTGGGTTCTCAGAGAATGGTTGGGCAAGCTGCAAGTTCCAGGTGATGGATCGAGGCTGTGTCCCATATGGGTTCTCAGAGAATGGTTTGGCTAGCTGCAAGCACCAGGTGATGGTTCCAGGCTGTGTCCCATGTGGATTCTCAGAGAATGGTTGGGCTAGCTGCAAGCTCCATGTAATGGTCGCAGGCTGTGTCCCATGTGGGTTCTCAGGGAATGGTTTGGCTAGCTGCAAGCTCCATGTGATGTACGCAGGCTGTGTCCCATGTGGGTTCTCAGAGAATGGTTGGGCTAGCTGCAAGCTGCAGGTGATGTACGCAGGCTGTGTCCCATGTGGGTTCTCAGAAAATGGTTGGGCTAGCTGCAAGCTGCAGGTGATGGATCCAGGCTGTGTCCAATGTGGGTTCTCAGAGAATGGTTGGGCTAGCTGCAAGCTCCAGGTGATGGATACAGGCTGTGTCCCATGTGGGTTCTCATAGAATGGTTTGGGTAGCTGCAAGCTCCAGGTGATGGAAACAGGCTGTGTCCCATGTGGGTTCTCATAGAATGGTTGGGCTAGCTGCAAGCTCCATGTGATGTACGCAGGCTGTGTCCCACGTGGGTTCTCAGAGAATGATAAGGCTAACTGCAAGCTGCAGGTGATGGATCCAGGCTGTGTCCCATGTGGGTTCTCAGAGAATGGTTAGGCTAGCTGCAAGCTCCAGGTGATGGATACAGGCTGTGTCCCAGGTGGGTTCTCAGAGAATGGTTGGGCTAGCTGCAAGCTCCAGGTGATGGATCCTGGCTGTGCCCCATGTGGGTTTTCAGAGAATGGTTTGGCTAGCTGCAAGCTCCAGGTGATGGATACAGGCTGTGTCCCAGGTAGGTTCTCAGAGAATGGTTGGGCTAGCTGCAAGCTCCATGTGATGTACGCAGGCTGTGTCCCACGTGGGTTCTCAGAGAATGGTTGGGCAAGCTGCAAGTTCCAGGTGATGGATCGAGGCTGTGTCCCATATGGGTTCTCAGAGAATGGTTTGGCTAGCTGCATACTCCAGGTGATGGTTCCAGGCTGTGTCCCATGTGGGTTCTCATAGAATGGTTGGGCTAGCTGCAAGCTGAAGGTGATGTACGCAGGCTGTGTCCCATGTGGGTTCTCAGAAAATGGTTGGGCTAGCTGCAAGCTGCAGGTGATTGATCCAGGCTGTGTCCCATGTTGGTTCTTAGAGAATGGTTGGGCTCCATGTGATGTACGCAGGCTGTGTCCCATGTAGGTTCTCAGAGAATGGTTTGGCTAGCTGCAAGCTCCAGGTGATGGTTCCTGGCTGTGTCCCATGTGGGTTCTGAGAGAATGGTTAGGCTAGCTGCAAGCTCCATGTGATGTACGCAGGCTGTGTCCCATGTGGGTTCTCAGAGAATGGTTTGGCTAGCTGCATACTCCAGGTGATGGTTCCAGGCTGTGTCCCATGTGGGTTCTCGGACAATGGTTGGGCTAGCTGCAAGCTCCATGTGATGTACGCAGGCTGTGTCCCATGTGGGTTCTCAGAAAATGGTTGGGCTAGCTGCATGCTGCAGGTGATTGATCCAGGCTGTGTCCCATGTTGGTTCTTAGAGAATGGTTGGGCTAGCTGCAAGCTCCATGTGATGTACGCAGGCTGTGTCCCATGTAGGTTCTCAGAGAATGGTTTGGCTAGCTGCAAGCTCCAGGTGATGGTTCCTGGCTGTGTCCCATGTGGGTTCTGAGAGAATGGTTTGGCTAGCTGCAAGCTCCATGTGATGTACGCAGGCTGTGTCCCATGTAGGTTCTCAGAGAATGGTTTGGCTAGCTGCAAGCACCAGGTGATGGTTCCAGGCTGTGTCCCATGTGGGTTCTGAGAGAATGGTTAGGCTAGCTGCAAGCTCCATGTGATGTACGCAGGCTGTGTCCCATGTGGGTTCTCAGGGAATGGTTAGGCTAGCTGCAAGCTCCAGGTGACAGATCCAGGCTGTGTCCCATGTGGGTTATCAGAGAATGGTTTGGCTAGCTGCAAGCTGCAGGTGATGTACGCAGGCTGTGTCCCAATTATACTATTTGAGTCATTCCGTGATCATTATTGTAAACAATTTTATGGCTCTTTTTTATAACATTTAATATGACAACAGGGATAAAGTCGAACTTCCAATTTAATTAACCCTACTTTATTTTATTTTTTATTTTTTTATTAAACCATAAGTTTTTTTTAAAGGCCACGAATGCTCCGAACGATAATTCGTTCAAACAAATCATATGATCCTATGTGGATCAGCTGAGGTACTAATGTGAGTCTTTCAATTCACTGTCTAACTTAATCGTGTTCAACTTTCTCCAAATTAAGAGAAAAGCTAATCAATACCTTTGTACTGATTTCGTTATCGTAAAATCGATCCTAATCGGGCAAACATCTTCAGTCTGGTTGACTTTTAGTTTTAGTTGAGGAAAAAGAGCCGATTGTTATTGTAGTGAATGTTTGTTTTTCTATTCCAATCAACCGAAAAAGTATATGCCGATGTGGCACATCAGAACCCCCAAGGTTCAGCGCTATCTGCACCTCGTCATCAAAGCAAACCGAACTCGTCTTATGCTTCTGCCCAAAGACACAATCATACCGCTGATTCCAGCCAGACCCACAGATATCTTACATCTACCCATCATAACATCACGAGTCAAACCAATGAGCAAATTAAAGGGAATTGCTGTCGTAGAATAGAGACAGGGGTCCAGTTATTTGACTCTCCTTCTAATCACCTCGCCCCTCTGCGTTTAATTAAAACTGATGTGTAGCATTAATAAGTACAACATGGTCGGTGCAGACAAATTGGTAAAAAAAAAACTCAATTAATAGGGGAATCAATGTGTGGTAAAGAGGTTTTCAACTAGTGGTTTCATTCCAACGAGGCCTGGTTCTTGATAATTTTACCGAGACGAAGTCGAGGTAAATTGTAAAGAACCAGGCCTCGGCGGGTTTAAACCACTAGTTGAAAACCGATTCAACACACTTTGATTCCCATCATAAATACCTTTTCCGGTCAAAAACATCATCACTTTTTGTTCAAAAAGTAAAACAAATGCAAAAATTGTAATTGTTAAATGATTTTTTTCAATACAACACCCCTCAAGCTATGAAATGGTAAAGCCCTCCGCCGCCCTCGGGTAAACAACTCCCAATAAGGGAATGCTGTGCGCGTCGCGCCTATCGCGTGATGTGCAAAACTGTTTCAGCCGTTGCTCTCGACCAATAGGAATGAAGAAACTGTATTGTAAGAACAGGTGCAAGGTCGCGTGTCACGCCCATGAATTAACACTTTTTACCGGTCATAAACAAAGGTTTATAACACATCCACGTGACGCGCTCTCCACCAATAGGAATAGCGAAACTGTCTGAGCTTTATGAATGTGAGTTTGAGAGTGGTTGGAGTACTAACAAAGTTCATTAACAGAATTGAGGCTGGTTAAAAGTACAGTCTATTCAAACCTGAATATGAGTTTGAGACTGTGGTTAGAGTACAACCCAATCTAAAAAGGAGTTTAAAACTGGTTAGTACGATTGCCGAGTGATAAAGGCCCTAACCAAAGGCGAGTGACTTTATCACACGGCAATTCGACCATGCAAGGTTTTAAACGGCCGTGAAAGAACTAGTAGCTACCCTTTTATTCCAATTCATAAATACCTTTTTTGGTTAAAAGGCGTAACAAAGTAAGAAACTCTGTAAAACTTATCCGTTTCCGAGTGCTTGAGCCATGTATGTTGCACCTCCGTATACATGTTACATGTACATGTGCGATGTCCGTACGCGTGTGTTTCCCGGTTCCGTTCGTGCGCATGCGCTTATAGTCTTGGTGCATATTCGCACTTTCCTTTTACACACAGCCAGCGCGGCCAACTTACCGACAGCGCCTGCATCGCCCGTAACAAGAAACGTCTTGCATCAAGACTAGCGCGGAGTCCCAGCTCACAAACGGTTATAAACACTGGTCATTATCAAAGGTTTAAACATCCCCAAGTGACGCGCTCACCACCAATAGGAATAGTGAAACTGTCTGAGGTGTTTAATAATAGGAGTTTAACACTAATTAGTACAAACCAACCTGAGAGTGTGAGACTGGTTAGAGTACAAACCAACCCATAAAGGTGTTTAAGACTGGTTTAAGTACAAACCAGCCTGAGTATGAGTGTGAGTCTGGTTAGAGTACAAACCAAGCCTAATAATAGTTTGAGACGAGTGGTAAGAGTACAAACCAACCCATATAGGTGTTTAAGACTGGTTTAAATACAAACCAGCCTGAGTATGAGTGTGAGACTGGTTAGAGCACAAACCAAACCTACTAAGAGTTTGAGACGAGTGGTAAGAGTACAAACCAACCCATATAGGAGTTTAAGACTGGTTTAAGTACAAACCAACCTGAGTATGAGTGTTAGACTGGTTAGAGCACAAACTAAACCTAATAAGAGTTTGAGACGAGTGGTTAGAGTACAAACCAACCCATATAGGAGTTTAAGACTGGTTTAAGACTGGTGAAAAACAAAAGGGAGACATGCAATTGGAAACACTCTTCTCTACCATTTTATATTTCTTGAGATAGGTGTATTAAGCATATCTTACAATAATATTACGGTTTACTTGTGTAATTGAACATATGAATTGAAATGTGTCCAAGGTTGGTCTCTTGACCAGGTAAATACAAGAGTTGCTATTATCAGCAGTAAGTTCAGGTTCCACTCAATCCCATCATGATTAGTTTCAAAAACAACAAAATCCAATATTAAGTGAACTTATGGTGAAGTTGTTCAGTTTGTTCTCTTATTTTGGGATGGCATTAACAGCAAGCGAAGCAAACACGTTTCATTGCAACATGAGCTGTACTACACGTAAAACAATCCACATTGCCGAAAGGCTCCAATGCTGTAGGTTTGGACAAAGTGGGCCATCTTGATACGGCACGTTACTTTTCACATTGATTAAAATATTGACAGTGAACTCAACCTAAAATCAAGCTGGTGTGCATTTCCACTTGCATCAAACCTTTCTGGAAATTGAAATATACTTTTTTAGTCTAAAACCATGAGAACAAAAACAGTAGTTGTAAAAAACCAGTAATCAATTTTACAGGCGACCCAACGTTTTTTATGAAATAACAGACCTATGAATAATTAAGTAGTTGCTCCTTGGTAAACCTGTTAAGTTTTCTTAAAGGAGGTAGGTAAGGAGCCATACTAGTGTAAACACGACAGGCGTTTAATTTAAAATGTATTCGTTTTAATGTTACATTCATTCAACGCTGACCTTTATTGGTCAGTGTTGAGCATTAAGCATTGTTATACCTGTAACAAACTTTGAAGTTTGATTGGTCGAGAACCAATCACGTGACGCGCAACAAAAACTCATGTTACATGGCTCATTGGGCCGGGTAACCTGAAAAGTGATGTACACCGGTGTACATCACCTTGATCGTTCCCAGTTGGTCGATTTCCAACGCTGTGTACGAAACAACCGCGGGTTCGAGGGAATTGTTTCTTGTTCGTCTGCTTATTAAACAATGAATAGTCCGTCGTAATAATGTTTGAAGATGACAACAGAACTTCGAGAAGAGGAATAACAATTATACAAAGGAATAACAAAACAATTGTTGCACACTGTGACTGGGTTCCATGGGTTTTGTACACCCTCGAGGGGAAACGGCACCCTCGGCTTCGCCTCAGGTGCCATTTTCCCTCTCGGGTGTACAAAACGCCATGGAACCCAGTCACAGTGTGCAACAATTGCATAATGTTACATGGATCGGGGTAGGGAAACATGAAAAGTGATGTACACCGGTGTACATCACCTTGATCGTTCCCAGTGTTGGTCGATTTCCAGCGCTGTGTACGAAACACCCGCGGATTCGAGGGAACAATCAGGAATTGTTTCTTGTTCGTCTGCTTATTAAACAATAAATACTCCGTCGTAATAATATTTAAAGATAATAATAGAACTTCGAGAAGACGAATATTATTGTTACAAAGGTATAACTAAACAATTAATGCAAGCTGTGATTGGGGTCCATAGGTTTTGTACACCCTCGGGGGAAAACGGCACCTCCCCCTCGGGTGTACAAAACGCCATGGACCGCGTCACAGCGTGCAACAATTGTATACAACAAGCAACCCTGAAAACTACGAAAGACGTTTAACCCATTAGATGCGTATAAATTAGTAGTCACCGTATAAACCTCGTGTCTAACTTCAAACAGGTACTACAAAGCTTGATTTTAGTTAGCCGCGTTTAAATGACCATTAGAGTTAAACATGTGTTTATAACAAACAATAGCAATTCTTAAACATGGTACGGAGGTTGTTAAGTGAGTATTCTGAGCCATTTAGAAGCCGGATATGTACACAGAAAAGTAAAAAGGTGGACAGGATGGATGGGCTCCAAATCTTCTTATTTGCACAAGAGGGGGGATGACGAACGAGAAAATCGTCATGGTCGCCAACACCAGCGTCCACCAAGAGTTTTTAGAGACAAGGTGAATCCCTTAGAAGAGTATGAAGAAGAGCACCTTGTTAATGGCTTTTCCTGATGGTTTAAACAAACAAATAAACAAACAAACAAACAAACAAACAACTTTGTAGTTTAATCAGGAATTAAATTGACGATCTTGGCCAGCTGGGTATTTATTTATTTTATTTTTTTGGTATGTCGATTTTTTATATTTTTTTTCCCTTTTTGGTAACAAATGATTTTCGATTTGCAGTTATTTCCCTGACCCACCAATCCACTTTTTTTCTGGTTGGCTTTTGTGTCACATCGTTTGTCACCAATAATGGAAATGAAGTCCCTCATGGTCTCCCTCATGTCACTGCGTTGCTTTTAATCAGCCAAGGCTGTAGAGTATCGAAGTAACGACCTGCTGAAGATTTCTCTATACTGATGCCTATCATATGTTCATGTTGTTGCGCAATCCTCTATCTACATTACAATGTATTTAACAATAGGGACCTCGGTCAAAAAGTTTAGACTGTCCTACAAGCTAGTTACACAAGGATAACTAAGCAACTATTTAAGATATTTCGAAAGACTTGTTTAGTTCAGGTGTTTAGGAAGACGCGTTTAACTTGGATTTATCCACGTCTATATACTACACTAGTATAAAGATAAACGTATTTCGTAGTTACAGCCCTATATCTTACGTTAGTCGGTTTGTAGTTTGCATTAGGGTGGACCAGTTACATTGGTAGCACTTGTTAAGATGAACTTGTTAAATTGAACTCATTCTATTTGGAAGTTTTGAAAGCAAAAATTGTTTTAAACGCCCATAGCTAACAATATGCATAATGTCGTTGGTAAATAAATTTCACATTAAAACTAATTTTCTGGAACATGGGGGTGTGGTCAGGGCCATTAAGTCTGCTTTTACGGAAGGTACTGTTCAACTTCCTTTTATTCCATTCAATTTTCAGACCCTTTTGAGGGACAAAAAAAGCTCCAGCAGAATCCTAAAGGTCTTGACCTCCTCCAGGAAAGTCACCTGTACATTTATTTCTAAGTGGAACTTTAGTTTGCAGATAGATCATAGTTTTTCTAAATGGTCGTTAATTTTCAATATTCCTTTCAACTGCACAATAGACACTGGACTAAGATGGTTCCAGTATAGACTTATTCATAGAATTCTAGGTACAAACAGTTTTCTTTTCAAAATCAAAAAGCTGGACTCTAACTTATGTACTTTTTGTAATAGCCAGGAGGAGACTCTTATTCATTTGTTTTGCTCATGTGCCGCTACAATTTCTTTTTGGACAGCAGTTGCTTCATGGATTATTTACAAGACTAAGCGTAACATCATCCTTGACCATGAAACATTTTTATTTGGCAAAACAGACTTTAAGTGTAAAGCTGCTAACCTTATTTTATTGATTTGCCGTTTTCATATCTACAAAATGAAAATGTCCAAGAACAAACCATCCTTCTTAAGTATTCAAAACAGAACTCAACAATTATTATGCCATGGAAACAATTATTTCCACCTGTAACAACAAGTTGGCCAGTTTCTATCATAAATGGGATCACTATTCTGTTCTTTTCCAAGATTAATGCTCTAAGGGTTATCTCTCTTTAAATACGCTGTGTCTTGCTTTCACTATTACTGTATGTTTGTTTTGACGATCTGATGTACTTTTTGTGAAATGTTGTGAATAAACCATAAAACCGTACATGGTACCTAGTAATGGGAGAGGTTGATTGTATAAAACATTGTTATTTGATGCATATGTTAGAATACACCGAATGAGAAGACTGGTCTCTGACAACTACCAATAGTGGCCAGTGTCTTTAAAGGGTGTGTTGATACCTCTTGTAGTGAGGTTTTTAGCCATAATATGAACCCGTAGAGGTTTCTGCTTTAAGCTGTCGATCTTTTGAGAAAGAAAAAAAGAGCAAGGTTTTCCAGGAGAGCCGCACACATACGTCTGTACATGCTTAAAATGATGTTCGTCTCCTGGGACGGAAATTATGTTCGTGACATTGTTTTTGTTCCTAAAAACTACAGCACCTTTGCAAGTAATATTTTAAGGAAACTTTTTACTATATATTATTATCTTCAAACTGTGTAACTTTAAAAGCAGTGGACACTATTGGCAATTACTCAAAAGCCTATTAACATAAAACCTTACTTTGTAACGAGTAATGGGGAGAGGTTGAAAGTATAATACATTGTGAGAAACGGCTCCCTGTGAAGTAACCTATTTTTCGAGAAAGAATTTATTTTCCACGAGTATGATTTCGAGACCTTAAAATTAGATTTTGAAGTTTTGAAATCAAGCATCTGAAATCACACAATTTCGGCTCAAATTTTCACAGGTTTGATATGTTATTCATATGTTGAGATACACCAAGTGAATAGACTTGTCTTTGACAATTACCAATAGTGTCCAGTGTCTTTAATATAGATCTGTGGCCGTCGTTTTTAGTGTCTTACAAAACGTACCCCAAACCCTTTATTAGTCAGTTCAATGGCAATGGTTGTCCAATGGATGCATACTAACACAATACAGTTGGCAAATAAGTACAGCCCATGGGGTATCATCTAGTAAAGATTGTGGGCTGAAATTAATCCACCTAATAGAATTTATGAATAATAGAAACCACAACATGTTTTAAGATGTTATTTAAACGGAAAGTCTTGAATTGGATTTTCATTTATTCAAATTGTATGCTAAGGATTTAATGCGTTTAAGCCTTGCTGTATTATTTTAATCTGTTATGGTTCTGGTGCTACAGTTTATCTGGCAGAATATATACAATGTTTACTTATAGCCAAGTTGTTGCCAATGCTGTGTGTAATGTTGATTGGTTGTATTTGTTTAATTGTGTACCAAGTTATGTGGCAAGGCATTAAGTACCACACATTGTTGGATTGATTCGTTTAATTTTAATTTGTTGATCATCACTTACATAGCCCACTACGTGAAAACGTAGAAATTGATGTTATCAACGTAACACATTGTCTCGAAACTTAATTTGTTGATCGTCACTTACAAAGCCCACTGTGTGAAAACGTATAAATTAATGTAACCAACGTGACATTGTCTCAATAGACTAATAATTTGTTGATCACCACTTACATAGCCCACTGCGTGAAAACGTAGAAATTGATGTTACCTACGTCACACATTTTCTATAGATAAACTTACAAAACACGTAAACATAAAAGGAATGTAGCCTACTCCTTTTGCCATCCGAAAATTGAGCCAGTCCACTCTTTAAAATTTGAAGCATTATAAATTGTACAATTTATTAAAAGTATGCATTTTGTAATAACTTTATACAAAAAATCACGATTTTCCATTTCTGTCCTGCGGTTGCTAAACGTGTTTCCGGTCCACCCACTAAAGCAGATATGCTAACCGTCCACTTGGTTTTATTGAGCGACCATTGCAAAGATTCGGTTGCAGTCCACGCAGTCACATTCGTAATTGAGTTGATGGCAGGCTGTGCCAGCACCTAGTTCATTCAATCTCAGTTTACTTCACTCTGTACCTTGCAAGCAGATCGTGAACACTTCATTTTATGTGTGGGATGATCTCCACACATTTCTTTCCCAATGGCGACAAGTTTTCATTATAAAGGTAAGACTCTTTATTGTCAAGGTATATGTTGTTTCAAAGTAATTTCGTAAATATGTATTCTTTCATACCGGAGTTCTTTCAAGTTCTTCAGTAAAAACACATTATCTGCATGAACGTATGATACGTCATTTTGATGAACGATAAAGTAACATGTGCATTCTTGTATAGGCCTATTGTTTATAAACAAGGCGATTTGCAGCCGAAATTTAGGGTAAGCTCAAGTGGCCATATTTTTTCCACTTTCGTTTAACGACAGCATAATAATTACAGTTCTTTATGTGGGTTAATAACTACTACAGAAAGCCATAAATCTTTCATCGCTAACGATAGAGAGTCGTTATTGGCGCGCTCAAGTGAGATCCAAAGGCACTGTTTGGAAAAACAAACGTTGTATGGACATCGAGTTGTTCTGCAACCGACAAGCCCGTGTGAGCTCAATCTGGCTAACTGGATAATTGAAATGTCCTCTGCTTTTCAAACCGAGTTTTTGCAGTTGTCAATAATTTTTTTGTTTTAAACTAAATAGCATGTCAGTGCTTCAATGTATTTTCCCATCATGACTGCAACAATAACTGACAACCTTTGCCGCACACGATTCAGGAAAACATGGGGATATAATTTGATACTGTACACATTAAACAGGTTTCCATGTAGACATTTGGCTAGAAATTAGACAAATTGTTTGCTTATTTTTATAAGTTTTACGCCACTGTGCTTCCAAAGTAAGTAAATCCCATTTGAATGTTTCTAAACCCATTCATTCACACTTCCTCAGAACTCAAGAACTTCACGACACTATAGGGTCAGTTTTTTGCGAAATGTAACGGAGAAGTACTGAGTTGACAAAATACATACTTAAGTCTACATATAAAACCAATACACTTAGAAAAATAATTGTGTGGAAAATATTTCGCATAGGTATTGAGGGAACATGGAATGTCATTCAATTTACCAAAGACCCTGGACACCTTTGGTAACTGTCAGAGATCAGTCTTCTCACTTGGTGAATCTGAACATGTGCACAAAATAACGGACCAATTTTAACTCAATTGTTCGTCGAAGTTGCGAGAGAATTAATGGATGAAAAAACACCCTTGTCACACGAAGTTGTGTGCTTTCATATGCTTGATTTTGAGACCTCAAAGTCAGATTCTGAGGTCTCGAAATCAAAATCAAACATTTTGAAATCTATGTTACTTCAGAGGAAGCTGTTTCTCACAAAGTTATATACTTTCAACAGCTCTCCATTGCCTTTAAATGGAAAATTTGCAGGCCTTTTATATCATATTTAGTAGAAAAAAACTAAAAACGACTGTACATTATTCAATGACCAACCAAGCAAGATTTAATAAAAACCGAGAGTCATGTTTCAATGAAAACAGCTAATATCATTTTGTCGGGTATGTTCCGCCTGTTGCGATTACAATGATATGGAATTAAGAAAAGTGTTATTTGCCCAAATCCGTTTAACAATTTTGAAATACTTGTCAGTGGCCTTATTTTCTGATTGAAGCTAATAATTACCCTCTTCCTAACCCATCCAGAACTTGTTGGAGATAATCTCAAAGTAAAAACAAACTATCGTTGCGGCTTTAAGAACATTTTGCACTATTCAGCCTTTCAATGCCATGCCATGCCTAACTCACAAAATGATATTTTTAGAAAAGACGGGGTGAGAGTGTAAACATACACCGATATATAGGATGTGTTATATTCAAAAACAAAATACATATATAGGTTTTGTCGGTCATTTCGGCAAATGAGCAGCCAATTTAACCACCAGAATATTCTATTTCGCGAATTCGATTGCTACTAGCAAGGGTCATTCGATTGCGTTTGATGATTAGTCAAATGTAATGTTGCGTTATTCGATTTAACAAAATAATCATTCAATTTAACAATTCATCAAAGCAGCATTCAAATTCGCAGACGCTTCTTGATGCATGTGTGTCTCGAAAAAGAATGCTAAAGAAAATTGGCTCGACTCAAAACGAAATTGAATGGCCGAATTCTGAATTTGAAACGCAGTAACAACTGGAGAGGTAAAACAGCTTTTATCCGAACGCATGAAAATGAAACTGACTGCTAATTTGCCGAATTTAACCGAGAAAACCTCCAGTAGGCCCCTATTGCCTTTGAAACTTACACCCTCTACGTATTAAACTTGGTTATAAGGTAAGCACTGCTAGCACTCCAAGCAAAAGCGACTTACGTTACGCAAACACTCGAGCTGTTTTTTTCAAAATGATGGAAAGAAATTCGCTTCACTTTCGCAATTCGCGTAAAGTATGAACCAGCGTTACTATCAAGCTAATAATATTAATACGTTCGGGTTAATAGAGCGTACGTATGTGTTAAAAGGTGTAGGTTTACACAAGAAGTATGTACCGATTATTAAAGCAATCGCACAACATCGGTAAACAGGCCCACACTTCGTGTATCACATCTTATATATAAATGAAATACCTGTGAAAATTTAGACTCAATCGGTCGTCGGAGTCGGGAGAAAAAACGGGAAACCCCACCCTTGTTTCCGCACTATTCGCCGTGTCATGACATTTGGTTTAAAATAAATCCGTTATTCTCGGTATCGAGAATTGATAATCGTTTTAAGGTTTTCACAAAAAGTAAAGCATTTCATTTAATAATATTTCAAGGGAAGTCTTTTATCATTACCTTCTGTAAACCCTGTAAGTTATTTGTAAATCTGTGAACTGTTAATTTCTGTTCTGTTCAGAAAGTGTTCAATGGCTTTAAGGCTAATGGGCAAATTGAAAATAAAATTCACCGTGTCCCTTAAACAGCTCCATAGAAGTGGTATTTGAAATGCCTAAAGAGGAAGTGGCTAATACCAAGAGACTATCCGTGGGGCGTGGAGTGTTTGTGCATGAACGACCTGCAATCATCACTTCAAACTGTCATGGCGATTGCCGTCACAATGCATATCTATGGTTAAACTCTTTACATGGTGAAACTATAGCTACATATTGGTATATAACAACAGGATGAAGAGTTTATCATCACACTATGGTAGGTCTATATGTAGATTTAATTCAGTTGGCCAATATTTCTGGAGCAATAATTCAAAGGATCGGCCAGCAGATTTGTGCCTCATATCAGGTTTCGTTAATGCGCACCTAGCTACTGAGGCGCACCTTCGTAATTTGATTGGGCTGAATTGAGCAATAAATTCATTCGATATTTGCGCAAAACATGTTTTGGAATTTCGTATTGACCCCTAAGATTGTTCCGATGGCCTCATGTTGTACAATTTCCGTTCATATTCCATGGTGAAATAGTGCAATGGAATGTATATAAAAACGAGTTATTATTATTATCAGTATTATGTAGTTTTAGGAGAAATCACTAGTACGTAAATCATATGGACTATTTAAAACTTTTATTGGAAAAAGAGAGCTGAAAAGTGAATTACGAGTTTTCAATATTATGCCACTATGGATGATTTTCTGTTTTGTCACATTTACAATCCAATAAGCAAACCTATGAATGAGTGAGGGTGCTGGACCAGTGGGCAGTTGTCAAATGACAGCTGCAAGAACAAGCAGCTGTTCAATCGCTTCCTCAACAAACGGCTGGGGCTTATGTGCCTTTAAATAATAGCAATATTAAACAGTCAATTGCCAAAGAATTCACATTCTTGCACCCGTTAACTACAGCTCTGAATCGGATTGAAATTGTAGAAAGCTTGAATACCAAATGGAGGAATGTATAGTAGTACATTCCATGCCATTGCGGTTCAAACGAATATTTGTTTTTATTTCTGACAACTTCAGCCAGGAAATTAGGGACGGGTCAGTTCCAGATTGGATGGAATCTTATGAAAATGAATAACAACCAGGTTCCATATGAAAGAGCAGACCTCATCTAAGACGCATTGGACGTGCAGTGCAATAGTATTTCACTGCTTCACTGTGTACAAACCATATGGAGGCTCCATGATACAAACCATGCTACCAATTAGGGATGAAGTCTTTCTTTTAAATAGGCTTAGACAGATATTGTTTTCAAAATGCGCTGTCTGCAACATGCATGAGCATCGAATATCTTCTATTATTGACAACTTCAGATAGGGAATTGGTGACGGGTAGACTCCGGATTGACTGGCATGTTATAACATGCTATGTGAAATTTGACTTGAAATTTCTAAATTGCCAGTCAAAGTTCACATGAAATCAATTGTAAGACATTTGTTTGTGGTCAGCAAAGAGAAACTGACTTAAGAGTGGGACTTGAACTTGCGACCTTTGTGTTAACGGCAATCCTCGCAGATCAAAGTGCAGTCTCGTTCCGATGTTGCTTTATAGACATTGTGCTCAAACAATGCAAAACAACGGACATTACGGCCTTGTGATAAAATGATATAAGTTGGTCAACAACAATAATAATAACAACAATAATTAGGCTTGTAATGCGCACGTATCCACCCTGCTGGGTGTTCAAGGCGCAGTAAATAACAATAAATTATCGAATTTTGAAATAATGTCAAAGTTTAATTGTCACAAATAGCGTAGGAATTCAAATTACTTGCACTTATTGTAGTCTGGTCCCTTATTACATTGCCGCACCATTTCCAAAATGAAATACGAGGAACCAGTGTGTCAACTATGTTACGAACAATGTTGACATTTGTGATATTGCATTTTTCCATTATTAATACCTTTGATCCACAACTTGAGAACAACTATGTGCTATTTAATTGTCATAGACAATTGCACACAATCTGATTTTAATGTTCCAGTAAAACCTATTTCCCAATGACGGAAATACATCTATAGTAGAATTATCAAGTAAATTGTCGTTTTTCAAATGTTGATGCAGATAAATAATGTGCATGTCATTTGACCCCTAGTTGTTCTTCTTCGATAATTAGCCGTGACCAGCCAAAGAGGATGTATATGAAATTAATATATTTAATACATTTTATATAAGTCCACTTTTGACGAACTGTCTTCTTCGTCAAGTTTGACTCAATCCTTTTTATTTAACCTCGGAAGCCCAAATCGCTCAACTAGCCAAAACCCATGTCATCGTTTACGTATTATTAATCAAGTGTACGTCACCCATCACGACAAGGGGCATATTTGTACAACTTGTCTCACAGTTTTATCTTATCCAAAGATCACGTTAATTCATGAATTAGTTCAAATGCTTCAATAAAGGCCCTGGCACACCTTGACGTTTTAGTCAACGTATATGCGACGTATACACATTTCTCTAAAACGTTTGCATGCGCAGAACTTTAGATGGATTGTTTAATGTTGAGCATATACACAGCGTATTCATAACGAGTTGGACGTATGCGCACCGTTTTAGTAACCTACATAGAACGTTTCCATAACGAATGCTTAGCGTGTTGCCGGCGTTCACAACGTATGTCCTACGATAGTCTAACTACTGCATAGCGCGCGGCAACGTATCACCGACGATCACATGTATAGTAGCCTATAAAGAAGGTGCCTCTAGACGATTAAAATAATAACTGCACTTGATATCGTAGTAATCCTCCTGCGAAGCCAATTTGTATATACCGATTCCCATAAACGCTGTCAGTACGCTTTTATACGGTAGCTGTACGTTATAATTACGTTCAGTAAGTCCTGTGGTCGTCCGGAACACGTAAAAAACGTTCGACACAGGTTCAAACCACGCTACTCATAGGTTAGAAATAGATTTTGGGTACGCTAGACATAATCTCGACGTAAACAGCTGCATTGTAGTATGTTCATAGATACCTCAGACAGTTTCGCTATTCCTATTGGTGGAGAGCGCGTCACGTGGGTGTGTATAAACCTTTGTTTATGACCAATAACAAGTGTTGAAACATGGGCGTGACACGCGAGCATGATGAAAATACAGAGAGTTGGTTGCAGTAAAACAATAAACACTATATATGCTCAGAATCTTAAATTCACCGGCACAATTCTTCATAACAGTGGCTTCAAAAACTAAAAACATGTTGCCCAAGCCGAGTCGTATATTGATTTATCCAAATGTGTGTCGTGATACAATCATTATAATAACCGCATATAGTTGTCGCAATCCCCCCCAAATGATTTGAATTGGTTATGTAAAGGTAAATGAGATGTGTAAATTAAGTTGCATTGACCATGATTAGAACAATAGCTAATTTGATCTTGAATTCTTACCATTGTTGCTTGTTCCCACACGATGAGTCTTCAAGATTTGTTTTGTTTACAGACATTTACATAATGATGAGTAAGAACGGTACAATTTCTCAAGTGCTGTTTGCATATTTGTATTTTTCTAGGCGGGTAGCAATCAAATTTGTTGAAAGGCCGATAACATTCTACGACTAATAACATTGACGTGTGGTGAATACAGGTAAGCCCTCCTATCATTACATTCATGTCACATTAACAGTTCATAATGATGAGATAGCCCTTTAAGTATAAAGCAGTTATTTTGGATGGCTGGATAGAACGGGTATCAAGAAGTATTGTGACTCTTATAAATAATTGCACTTCCCTAACAGTTTTAGTGAGCATGCCTTACAGAAATTTGACTCGGTATTGAAACAAAAAACATCTTCCAACAAACTGAAAAGGCTTTTTATTGCCTTTTTTATTTAAAAATCTAATTACAATACTGCCTCGGGATAGTAAATTCCGTGTCGCACTCAATAGATTGGGGAGTGCAATTGTGGCTAAACTGGGAGGTAGCTTTATCGATAGATGACACCCACTATTATATTGCCTTGGATCGTATCAATATCTATCAGCTGATCCACAATTTCATTGTCTGTTCTCAATCTAAATAAGATGCAACGATTTGAACGTGTCTCCCCCTTCAACCGATAATTTATTTAGTAATCGCATATAGTGGTCTTATTATTAAACCACAAACAGACCTGTAACCCCCCCCCCCCCCCTCCACAGTGTTAAGTTAACATCCCATGCAGCAGGTTAGTGATTCTTAACACTTGAATGCAGGTATATCCCACGAGCTTGAATGAAGTACAGACAAACAAGGCGCTTCGTGCATCTAACGAGACTAAGGGCAAACTTGCAGAGAAAAGTACGCACAACAGTAGGGCCTATTGATTTCAAATTTCACAAGGTTTTAAACTCATTAAGCTGGTTTTGTCGTTTCTGAAAATGATAGCAACATGATGAGTTTTGAATACTAAAGTCCAGAAAAGATTGAACTTAAAAAAAAGCTTGGTATTCGACGCATTGCAATACGTGCCTTTACTTAATACGTAGAATACGGTTGATGCCAGATGACATTTTGACTGCAATGAGTGAAGCAGTGATCCATGAAGCGTTGTAGTTGCTGAGGCGTCAATCCAAGAGAAGAAGCTCACAGGGAATTACCCGAGAGACAATCGTTGTTTTCATTTGACGAGAGTGATATTAGTCAACATTTGTCTTATCACCTCCTGATGTTTGATTCTGCGTCTTTGTAAGAAGCATTTGAAACAACTCTGCAAATCTTGGTGGAGATTGATCGTCAATCATGAATGAAGATAATTATGCATTGGTAAACGGTCGACTTGCTGGCATATTTAAGTAGGCTATAGTATACATCATCTGATCAAGTTGAAGGTGTGTGTGTATTCCGCTAAAACAGTAAACACGCCAACTAAAAACAGTCTTTAAATGAGCATCCGATCGAAAGATAGTCAATGTACATTTTACAAGATTGCTATAAACTTTAAAATGATTTCAATTTGAAATGTTCAGAAGTTTGGTATCCACAAAGTGTAACAAGTCACGACAGAAAATTAATACTGCTCGTGTAGTATAGCTAATTTAGTCCCGCATTCTTCTCCGTTGGCAACCGTCCGCAACATGTCAGTACTATTTATGTGCAATATTGAATAAACTTCTTTACACCAACTTCGAGTACGACCTCAACACTATAGGTATGGGTCAGTAATAAGTTTAAGCATATAACCTTTGGTAGGCCGTACCCTTGTTGTATATTATCACAGATCCCGTCACAACCTTTATTGTGATATCCAAGTCTGAACAGGTAGCTTTAATTATGTGCTTCAAGTGGACATGTAAAAGGGACGGTCCAAAAGGGTTGTCGGACATCTGAACCACTTGCCGACACTTGCGACCACGGAACCCCGAAGACAACTCGACCATTGCTTGACACCGAGCTATAATGTAACATACATAACACCGTACTCTCGGAAGTCGCAGAGTAATTAGCCGTCTGTTAGCTGCTACGCTTTGCCCTATGATTTCCTGATTCCCAAGATGTCTTGTGTACGCAAGCAGAATCATACAAGAACTGGAACCTACACTGAGTCACCATTTGGTTAACACGTCCAATTTGTCAAAACACCGAATTAGCATTTACAATAGTGCTAGTAGTCTTTCCAATATTAATGTGAGTTTTTCATGTAGTTCAGTTAGTCAACATTTCTTCTATTACTAGTTGTGATGTAAAATATGTCATTGTTTTTATAATGACTCATTTTTGACTCACGACGGAATTTTTGTTTGGTAAGCATGGACTATATTAGTGGCGATTTCAGTAATGCCCCCATGCAGACAATTTGTTCTTGCCAGAGTTACGGTCTATTTGAGGAAATAATCGGGGATTAAAGTTTTATTGCACTATTTGAATGTCAAACCCCACCCCACCTCGCCCAACACCAAATGACATGCTCCCAAGCAATAAAAATGGCAAACTCTGTGCAAGAGGTTTTATAAATCACTTGGCAACTGCAAGCGAAGTTTCCAGTTTGATGGACAACAAAGTCTCCATAAAATTACTAATGCCATGTTCAGCGCCCTAGAACATTTAAACATGATTAAGGTGCTATTTATTATTACTGATTATTATTATATAATTTAAGGTAATTGCGTTTGTAAGCTTTTCCTGTCATATGCGAAATACAGGGTTGTTCTTTATGTTTTGCACACCAGTCTGTTCATGTAATAACAACCACCCCTGAAAGAACCTCTTTTGAATAGGCACCCTAAACGCAAACATTCTAAAACGTTTTAAATAAATATTATTGAATTGATTGAGTCATCCCTCACAGGTACGTAATCAGCTGTCATATTGCGCCACCCTGCAGCGGTGTGTAAGGCAGAATTTACTCATTTGAGAGTTGTGTAGCTAATTGGGACTAGTATAGTTAGGAAGGTGTTATAATGGCCCGTCCAGTGCAACACTAATAATGCTAGATTGGAGTGTATGTGTTAAGCATAGAGCTTGAAAGTTCATTTTCACCCGTCTTCAATAATATTTTGATATCTACCATTGAGCAATCCAGCCACCAACGCTTTTGTGCAATTCTCTTGACAGGACAGACGAGGTAACGCGTGATCACCAACCAATATAACGTTCTTAAAACTCAGTCTTATTATCAAAGATGTTTTATTTGAATGTGTGAGCCACAGTATAAAAGAAGTCTGGTCAAGGTGCAAGCGGTAACTACTTCATAATAAGATGTGTTTGCATGGGTTAGTTCCTTTATGACATCATCGATAGTTGCTAGGAACCCATCTATAGGCCATGTTAAGTTTGGGGTAAGTTGGGGATACGTCGTTTACGTTAAGAGCACGCTGTGATACGCTGTTAAAATTTTGAGCATGTTCAAAATTTCTCGGCGTACTGAACGTGTGCTTCATACGTTCTGCATAAGTTCCCCATATGTTCATGGTACGTTTAGACATACGTTGACATACGTTGACATACGCTGACATACGTTAGAGGAACGTTACTCGTAGGTTGGTATACGTTAATGTACGTCGGCTAATGGGGACGTGCTGCCTGATGACATCGGCGGGAATGATATGCTTGAGATCGGAGCGGCTTTTATACGTTCTACAGCGGCATAGGTCACGGTGTTTGTTGTACGCCGAGGATACGCTGAGGAAACGTTGAGGATACGCTGAGGATACGTTGAGGATACGTTGAACACGACAGACATATGCTATGCATGCGTTGGGCATACGTTACTCATACGCATGCATACACTGTGATACGCTGTCGTAACTTTGTTATTAGTTAGTGAAACGCTATCAAAGCGTTAGTCATACGCTATGTATACGTTCAATACGATATGGATACGCTATGGATACGTCCTTTCCAACACCGAAGTCGACTTTTTTGATGCAATTCGTTGGGAAGTTGGACGTTCTTGGACTTTGAACTTTTTCGAACTACTTTGTGCATACGTTGGCATACGTTCAGGCGATACGCCATGGTGAGACAGGGCCTTTATGATCGCAACTGCATTTTACAACGTGTTTGATTACATTATTAACGTTTAACAGAAAATGATTGGTTCCCAACACTGGTACCTACTACACTGACTGGATAGCGGGTTATGGGGTAGCGGGATAGCGGGATAGCGGGTTATGACTATGCAGACGATCTTGCCCTCATCGCCGATCAACTATGCGATGCAACGCCCTCTTAACATCCCTTGAGACTGCCGCAGCCAAGGCCGGTCTGTTTCTCAACATTAAGAAGACATGACATTCAACGAGGATGACAACCACCTGCCAATACGTTCCAGTGATGGCACACAGCTCGAAGATGTCAGCAACTTCAGGTACCTTGGGTCCTATATTGCCGATAGCAAGAAGGATTTCCTGATTCGCAAGGGTTTAGCTTGGAATGCCTGCAACAAGCTTCATAACATCTGGCATTCAAACATAGCGAATACAACCAAGCTGGTCTTCTTCAGAGCCTGTGTAGAGAGCATCCTTCTGTATGGAGCGGAAACCTGGACCATGAAAAAAGAGTTTCAAGATCGCCTCGACGGCACATACACCAGGCTTCTTATGAGGGTACAGAACATCTCATGGCGCGAGCACAAGACCAAAGAACAGATCTACGGAGACATTCCACCAATCTCTACTACTGTTGCTCAACGCAGAGTCCGCTTTGCAGGTAACTGCTTTCGTGCCAAAGACCAGGTCATCCCTGACGTGTTATACTGGAGACTACCGTGCCCTAATAGAGGACCTCGACCACTCAACTACATCGACGTGATCGGTAGAGGCTGAAAATTGTGGACCTTCCAAACATGATGAGGGATAAACACCTCTGGCATGACATTGTGCATGGAATCTCGGTTGCGACCGCTAAATGATGAAGATGATGGATAGCGGGTTGGCCTATAATATTATTGTGGGCATCGGCCCATGAAGTCACCGCGCGCCATCTTGAAACACTTAAAAAGCTGTTGAACGCACATGACAG
The DNA here is from genome assembly GCF_902459465.1 of Asterias rubens. Lineage (NCBI taxonomy): Eukaryota > Metazoa > Echinodermata > Asteroidea > Forcipulatida > Asteriidae > Asterias > Asterias rubens. The sequence continues at coordinate 5,054,046 of NC_047081.1, read as the reverse complement.
GTATGGTAAATACGAAGTTCTTTTTTTTATATCTAAATAATAAATGTTATCACATAAACATGCTTTTCATTAATTTTGTTATGCACACACTGTACAACAATTTACAACGTTTACAAAAATAAAGTTTTAAGCCGAAAATCACCTTAAATAAACAATCGAGAAAATAGTCATAATTTTATGTTTGTTATCACTGGCTAAAACGTCAAAGTGTGACAGGGCCTTGTCACGATCGCCAGGCATAAGTTGTACATGAGGTCGATACTTCAGAATACGTCGAAACTCATCTGGAGACGTCGGGCATTAGTTAGACAAACGGCACAATTAGGTTTTCACCTCGTCAGCAGACGGATATCAACTTATACAACCGACGAGAGTACTTCTAACGTTTGTCAACACGGGCAACTTATCCAGAACGTATGAAGCAAACGTTCAGTACCCGGAGAATGTTTGAGTTTTTTTCTTTCGCCGGCTCGACGCGTTCTAAATTTTAACGTATTACACAGTGCTCTTATAACGTAAACGACGTATCACCAACTTACCCCTGACTTATATCAGCGTACAACAGCGTACACCAACGTATTTTCGGTATTTCGCATACGTTGGCATACGTTCAGGCCACGCCCAATACATTTGCAAGTATATACACTTGTCGGTTTGACATCAAGTCATACAATGTTAAGTGTTATTGCTAACCGAACCATTCACTTGTAAACCAAACTGCAACATATGGTAGTATTATGTACCTAAAGAATGCGCTGGATTTGTGTTGTGCAATGACTAGCCTACACGTAAATAAAGCATCTTTGATTGACCGAAAAAATCTAGCAGTTATCCTTTAGGCTTTACGTTTGTTTGCAACAATTGATTGCCCTATAGTTAGTCAATCCATGGTATATTCAGCCACCTGCAATATGAAGGAAGTTGTCCTGTCTTTAACTCTACGGCAGGGTCTTTATAGGCTAAATTGTATAGAACACGTTTTTCCATGTTATCTATATTGAGAGATGTTTATTTTACATGTAGGGGCTACCTTGATTGGTCTGCAATAATTATAAGAACAAAATGTTTGAGATGAGCTTTGGAAAGATTGACCTTTCAATGTTATTTTTTCATTTTGCACCACAGTGTGTTTAGTAAAGTTCTACTGCTTGGCATAGTGGTTCTGGAGAAGCATCAGCCATTGACTAGTTCAATGATGTGTATTATTCAGTTGCTCTGTGATTATACAGACATGACCGACAAACCAAAACGGAGTTGAATTCTGTTTAGGTTTGCTGGTCTCAGAGGTTGCGTTGGCGGTGATATCAAGCTAGAATCAGGAGGCAACCATGAATTAATGTCTGTAACACATAATACCGTAGGGTATTTGAGACTGAAAACGTGCTGAAATACCATAAGACATACGTAATTGTTGTAATCACGTATGTCAAGTTTGCTAGCATCAGTAGCAAATAGACGCTGAACGTGACGCGATGTTGAGTTGGGTTTAAGGAGATACTCACGAACGATTGAAGTCAGCTGATGAGACAGCTGTAAGTTGAATCCAGCTCCATAGTGCTTATGGGCTGTTAGGCGTATCACGGCACATTTCTCTACTTCACATAATAGAGCAGTCGTCATCTCTCTATTCATTATGTATGAATCTATTTTTTTTTTTATTTTTTTTTTTTTAGAGTTGACGGGTTAATCCATCGGGGAGAGGGTTAAAACAACCATTCGAAAGGCATGAAAAGTGACCCAAAACATGCCTGACTTGGTCGTTAATACACTGACATACCCCCTCTTGGTTATGAAACATCTCTTTGTCATTTTCCTTCATCATGGCGCTCAAGGAACTCTATTTTCAAAGTGTGATTGTTGATATGTGGATTAAAAATGTACGGGGTCCACGAGGAACAGCAACAATTTGTTACTCTCACACTAGGGAAAATATGCTAGCGAATGGGCTTACGAATGGACTTATTTGTTACTCTCACACTAGGGAAAATTTGCTAGCGAATGGGCTTACGAATGGACTTATTTGTTACTCTCACACTAGGGAAAATATGCAAGCGAATGGGCTTACGAATGGACTTATTTGACAATCGCTCAAACTTCGCAACAGAAATAAATGAATAAATTCTTGTGAATAAAAATGTTTACATTCGCGGTGAATTCGCCAAAGAATTGCGATTGCATGGTGAATATTCAAGAGCGGTTACCCGTCTCCTTACGAAGATCGGTCAATTTACAAACCGGTTTGTTAATTTCAGCGAATGTTGCGAAGACGGTCATTCGCCTCGACATTCGTTAGCATTGGTAAACCATTGTTAACGTCTGTAAAGCATGCGTAAGCGTTGGCAACGTTCGTAAAGGCACCTGTGAGGCGGGTCCCCTTTCTTACAAATGTGTTGTTGCTGTTTTTCAAACAAACAAGTGGCCAGAGCGAGATTCGCCCCGGTATAAGCATTCGTAACATTCGCTAGCAATCGCTTCATTTGTTCGAAATTGTTGGTAAGATCAGTCGCGACGTGCGCAACGTTCGTTGTCTATTTGTAAGGCATTGGCTAGCATTGTCAAGCGTTGGTAAGCATTCGTCATAATATTGTTAAGGAGAGGTCGAGGGACGGCCGCGGGCTGACCAAGATGAAAATATTCACCATCCAAACCAATTGTTTGGCGAATTCGCCGCGAATGTAAACATTTTCAAATATTCATGTTCGCAAGAACATTCGCCACTATGTGAGAGCAGCAATACGAAGCGCTTCCGTACATTCAGCGAATGTTGTGAAGACGGTAATTCGCCATCGATTTGCGTAAGCATTTGGTAAGCCATTGGTACTGTTGGTAAAGCATGCGTATTATGCGTAAGATATTGGTAAGGAGAGGTTTAAGGACGACAGAGAACATATTCACTAAAATATCGCACCTTTTGGGCGAATTTATCGCGATTTTCAAACATTCGTATTCGCAAGATATTCGCCCAAGTGTGAGAGTAGCATTAAACAGCTACCTGAGCGGAAGGTTTTTAACGGAAATGGTATTTAGACTTGTTTACAATGCACTTGTTGACCATTTTAATGTAATTTTGATATGTTTACACTTATGAGTTTTTCGTAATTATCGATTAAAAAATCAGGCCCCAACCTAGAGGTTTTGAAAAACTAAAAACACTTCTGCCGTTGAGAGCGCGCGCCAAAGGACAATGCCGCTGACGTCATTTGTGGGAGTTTGCTTTGTTATACCTCCACGCTGCAACAAAGCGGCTTTACAAATTGGAGCTCCCAACTATGACGTTTTAAGAGTGGTTACGTAACGGGGCTTTTCGCAAATCTATCAGAAAAGCCCTGGATAAGGGTATTCAAAATGATTGTTTTTTTACACAATCAAAATCTATTTATAATCATATGACTCGATTTCCTTATTCATTGAAAACATTTTAAATGGAATTCAGCAAAGTTCACGACTTGACATTTTCGTTCAAGCAGGTCTTTAAGGTATAGAATTGAGTTAAATAATTTATACTGCTGCCCTACATATCAATTGATGTACCCCAATGTGAGGTGTGGGCCCATCATGTAAACACCCTTGTCTTTCCTTGTTTGCATCTTTTAACAAGATTTCGTACCAAATATTATTTCTAACGAAAAAAATTACGAAATAAAGTAAACGGTGGCGATAGGGTTTACGATTCGACTTTCATTTAAAACAGATTTACAAGATTTGTTGAGGTTGTTTACCAATTTGACCACTTTCATTGCCAATTACGTTTAGTATTGATGCCTTTAGAAATGCTAAATGTGTGCTCTCAATGCAGCAATTTACGCGCGACGCTGCGGAAACGAAGAGAAGCAGCGACGTGCAACGCATGATATACGTCGATGTTATGCTCCAGATGAGGCGTGCGGTGACTACAGGACCAGCATAGACACCCTGTGTGCCCCATCGATTACTGACAAGGTGCGATCCTTTTGGCTGTTCATCAGTCTTTGAGAAGCTTAAACCAGTTTTTAATGCTTCTAGCGATTCCAGCAACTTTGGTGCTGATCGTGCCCATCATTATACTACGGTATACTGCTCAACAATCTTGGCCTGGAGTGTTTATTAGCGAACATAACCCATAGACTTGGAATTCAGGTCTAATTACCCGCAAGACAAATTGCTGATTTGTGTACATCCTTCAAGTGTAAAACGGGATTCGTAACTTCTCTAAACTATGAGATATATAAATAGAGTTGCGTCTGTTGCGAGAAAGAAATAACGCAACATAACAGTTTCAAGATATGGATTTCCTACATACATTTTTTTATAGATACATAGCGAAATTGGTGCTTTTTAGTGGACTGATCGTCAATTCATACGATATAGGAAACGGAGTTCGTATATCCATGCAGTGCATCTGAATGGTGATCGTCAGAGTCCTGTCATGGCTACTGTACGCTATGTAGTTATAAGCTCTTTAGCCTGGTGACTCGTGCTAAACTGTGTCAGTCGTTAGTCATTGATTTGTCTGCTTGGTATTTTGTGATTTGTTTTAAATGTTCGAGTGAGTTTACTTTACATACGTGTGAGATTGCGAAACGTCGGTTTTCGATCTTGTTAAACATGGGTAATTCTCAACTATAGCAATACGTCAGTTATCGATATTGTGAAACATTGGTAATCCACATAACAATACGTCGGTAATCGATTTTGTGAAACAATGGTAATCCGAAAAGTAATACGTCAGTTTTCGATATTGTGAAACATTGGTAAATGACATAGCATATAGGTTGATAGTTGATATAATGAAACAATGATAATCGGCATTGCAATAAATTGGTAATTCGGCAGTTTTTACCTATCTTTTGTCTGGAAGTTTTGATGTCCCCGTATATCTATACCTTGTACCGTGTGTTGACTTTATGCTTTTCTGTCAAAAAGGTGACGATGATAATTCGTGTATGTTGAACTCCTCTAGCCTGCCCTGCCAATGTTCTTATGGTCGATAATATTGAGTGAATGATAAGTACCATAAGTAATCTACACTATCTAGCCTTTCAAAGTCTCTTAGTGCGGTTGAAAGACCGCAAAAGAAACCCCTATGTGTTTTATTGTATTGTAATCGGCAACTGCTTAATGAATCTATGCCGCGTCTACTTAACACAAATACCATTGCAGTATTTCTCTTTATAGTTATAATCTGCGAATGATGTCGATGCATTCATTCACTAAATGCGTATGGCAGGCTATATTATCGGTTTGGAATGGCGCGGCAATTTAGCTGTCAGATTAAACCACTTCTTTTGGACAGGTCTATATCCATACCCGTCTAATTCAATTTGTCAATGCACTTTCTGTGAGCGACCGCGCCAACGCAAATTTTAATCACTGGGCATATCGGATACAGCTATGTCTCCGTTTGATATCGTTTCATATTTTGTTGTATTGTAGTATTTACCTTTTGTAATATGCATACTTTTTGTTATCTATCATTTAATGCACAAATACCTCAGTCCGTCTAGATTCTCCAACTTGAGAATTGATAATTGTTTTAATGTTTTCTCAAAAAGTAAAGCATTTCATGGAATAATAATTATTTCAAGAGAAGTGTTTCACCATTACCTTCTGTAAACCCTGTATATAATATGAAATCTGTGATTTCTTTTTCTGTACCCGAAAGTGTCCAATGGCTTTAAAGAAAATTAAAGTTCACAGTAATGACTTATTCTGAAATGCCGACAAATAATGTCTTTGACATGGATAGTTCCTCCAATTTGGAACACCTACTGTTCCCCATACAGTTCTTTCCCAAGACGTATTTGTTTAAACCAGCTACCAGTGCCAATTAAGGGTCTTGTCTTAAATGGATGGTACACGTTTGGTAAAAAAAAACATTAACTTAAAAATTGACTTTGTAACGAAAATTGGAGAGCTGTGAGAAACGGCTCCCTCTGATATATCATAGATTTTGAGAAAGAGGTAATTTCTCACTAAAATAACAAAAGACTAAATAAAGCTATATAAGTCTTGTATTCCTATCTGAAAGCACACAAATTCGTACAACAAGGGTGTTTTTTCCTTTCATCATTTTCTCGCAACTCCGATGACCGGTTGAGCTCAAATTTTCACAGGTTTATTATTTTTTGCTTACGTTGGGATACACCAAGTGAGAACACTGGTCTTTGACAATTACCAATAGTGTACCTTCCCTTTAATGATGCTGGGTTTCAGTAGGTGCGTGCTCTTAGGGAAAACGGGTATCCTTGTCAGTAATAGTTGGTACGAACAGCCCTGTGAACAGCACACAGGAAGAGTCATATATATGGCTAGTTTACGAACAGATATTCAAGCAATGGACAAAACCTTGTTGGTTTGATGGGAAATATCATCACCATTACAAGTAGTAGAGTGTAATAATTATGGCCATGGCTGTGGTTTATCATAACCAGTTCACTGTCATCTGCGTTTCCTAAAAGTCATGACAACACATTATCGACTCTATACTAGATGAGGAGACACGTTGTTGAACTATGTTGATGATTAGGAGAAGAGTTTGGGTCATCGCGCTCTCAGTTTCCTAAAGGCTTTATCTCGATTGTCAACAGTCCATTTTGTGATCAGGTACAGTCTACCTGCAGTACACTAATCCCATTAGTATTCAAACCGAGGTCACGCATGAAAAATCACGCCTACTCGCGCAGATAAATGACAAAGGAGACTTATTAAATCGAGTGTTCTGCGGATGGACTGGGTACGGATGCAAAAGCTTGGCAAACCCAGAAGTGATGAAATTTAGGCCAAATCGGAGCCATTCTGTAAGTCGTACTAATCATATCAAAAATCAATTACTTGTTTCTTGCTGTGCTTGTTTTTAAAACTTGTTTTCAGTGTGCAATGCTTTCCCGATCTGGTTAGGGACTGCCTTGTTATATTTTTGTGGGTGTGAATTTATGTTTTTTTTTGCCCTGTTATTTTGGGGATCTCGTGTAGTTTTTGCATATAATTGTCTTCTGCTTATTTTTTGTTTCGTTATAATTACCTTTTTGTCTTTTAACTGCCAAATTGTACATTGAAGCCAACAATTCAGTTTTGTTTATACTGCTAGTGTCTTTTATAAATGTTGATGGAATAAATAAACCAACCAACCACTAATTGAGCAAAGACATTGCGACAACTCAGTGCTCTTTCCATTCGCATGATGTTAAGATACGACGGAAATGCATTATTTAAATTGTAAATAATTGCTCATTATTTGAAAGGAAGGGGCCGTTCAAATAGCTAATGAGGTGTGACATACAATGCTTAATTCTTTAAAGGTATAATGTGTGTAGCAATGCTGATGCTTGACTGGCTTGCTGGGATACAGCGGACTGTAATGCTTCTAGGAAAAATATGCCAGCGAATGGGCTTACGAATGGAATCATTTGACAATCGCCCATTCGCCGTGTTTCGTAAGCGTTGGTAACAATTTCGGAAGGTTCACTGGTCATTCTCCACCTCTTTTCGAAGATCACTCAATCAAAATGTGGCGAATATTCTTGCGAGTATCTACGGCGAATGACTGTCTTCGCCACATTCGCGAAGAAAAAAATACACTTCCCAATGCTGTTTCATACTGTTGCGAATAATGTAAGAGTGAATGTGCTTACGAAACATTATGTCCGACCCATTGTCTCTACAAATAATAATAATAATAAATATACTCTACTACGAATTACAAGGTATAACAAAAATGCAGAGAGAAAAATAAAATACACAAACAGAGCAAGAATTAATTAAATGGGTGAAGTAAATAAATGGGTTTTTAACTTAGATTTAAATAAATTAAATTAAGTGAAGAAGACTGTCTAATGCAAGGTGTGAGAGTATTCCAAAGATTTGGAGCGGCGTATAGAAATGCCCGATCACCTAATGTAGGCCTGGATTTCCTAGATGGGTGAGATAACAATGTGGGATCTTGAGAACTCCTGAGACGGTTGGTAGATTGAGAGTGAGAGAGGGATTTCATGGTTATGAGTTCTTGATAGTATGTTGGTGCTAAACCATGAATGGCTTTATAAGTTAATAAAATAACTTTAACTGCTTTTCTTTGTCGAACCGGTAACCAGTGTAACTCATTTAACAATGGACTTCATCGAGAATATCTAGAGGAATTACATATCAGTCTAGCACAAGCATTCTGAACCCTTTGCAGTTTGTTAATCTGTGTGTCAGGCAAACCCCAAAATAAGCTGTTACAATAATCTTACCTGCTTGTTACAAAAGCATGGATATTTTTTTCTGTACAGTCACGAGTTAAATATTTACGGATATGACGGATATTGAACAGATAATAAAATGCATTCTTACAAAATTCGGAAATATGCTTATCAAATATTAAGTGAGAATCAAACCAAATCCCTAAATTCCTTACTGACGTGGAGGGTGATATGTTGGACACAACGACCTTGATGCTCTCAATGTGAAGTTTAGACATTTGCTGAGGAGTACCACATCCAAAATTCAGTTTTCTTATCATTCAACAATAGATTATTCTGTAACAACCAAGTATGGACATGCGTAATACACTGTTCCAATGCAAGGACAAAACTGTTTTCATTATTTTGACCGGGTGAAAAGACATATAAAGTTGTGTGTCATCTGCATAACAATGACAGGACATTTTAGGGGAGTTCTGTTGAACTTCTTGAAACAATCTACTTGTATACAAGGTAAACAAAAGGGGTCCCAAGCAAGAGCCTTGGGGCTCACCCCAAAACACATTGAATTCCTGAGACAAAACATCATCTAAGACATCATTTTGCCTTCTGCCACTCAAGTAAGAGTCGAACCATAACAAAGCTACATCAGATATCACAAAATGAGTTTGAAGGATGCTCAGGAGAATTTCATGTTTAATGGAATCGAATGCGGCACTCATGTCAAGCATAATTAGAAATGTAACTTGTTGCTTATTCATAGCCATGAGTAGATCGTTCTTAACTCTTAGCTGATTCGGTGCTATGATGCTGTCTGTATGTTGATTGCATTGTTGTTAATAAATTATGCAGTGAAAGGTGTTATTGAATCTGATCTGCAACTGCACCTTCAACCATGCTTAGAAAACGTACTGCAAATTGCTAATCAGCCTACAATTTTCAAATTGCAAGTCGATGCCAGCCTTTTTCAAAAGTGGCTTTACCAGCGCTAATTTCCAATCTGAGTGAACCGAACCACTTCCCAGAGATAAATTGATTTTTTTTGTGAGAACAGGCAATACGAAATCAAGGCAACCAACAACAAACTTGGTGGGCATTGGATCAGAACCGCAAGTTTCCTGTTAGACTTCATGACCAGGTTGTTAACATCAGTTTTCTGCTAAAGACTTAAAGTGACACAAAAATGCTGAAGTCCTGCATTGGAATTGTCACTTGGTACGTTACGAGTACATACATTGTTCACCAAGACCTGAATGAATTTTGTCACAGATTTTCATAACTTTCTGGTCAAAATAAGAACCCAAATCATTCACAAAGGTCTCCGTGTCAATGTGAGGTGGCAATTCAACTACAGACTTCTTCGCATTGAACAATGACTTTTAGTGAGATTCAACAACTTTTTTTGATCTGTACTACTTTCATGAACGGACACAATATGATACTCTTGACGAGCATTTAATTCATCGGAAATAGGGCTGAGGTCCGAGCAGCCTTAAACAATACTATGACCACTTTCAAGACCACTTTCAATCCACCTCTTTTCTGCTTTACGCCTCTTTCTTTTGTGTTGTCTTATTTCTTCATTGTACCATGGAGGAAGGAAGAGAAGGAGCTCGAACGAAGGGACTTCAAAAGTCGAACCCGTGGTACCGCTGTCGTTTATCGACACCTCATAATCACCCACATACCTTATACAGGGTGCGTTCGTTTAGCTTCCCTGGGTCGACCCCGGTGTGTGGCGGTTTTTTCCCAGGACAAACGTGGGTAAGGCCGGTTTATAGTCGGTCGCGCGATGGTCGCGCGACGGAAATCTTGCGCGCAATCCTAAGACTGAGGCCTAAAAACCGTGTCTTTTTATAATCGCGCGTCAAGATTTTCGACGCCCGACCATCGCGCGACCGACTATACTTCGGCCTATAGACAATGGGCGACTTGGCGTATGTGAGTTTGCGCGTGCGCACTTGGTTCTTCACTCAACTATGGTGTCATATGGATATAATACAGGGGAAACAAAACTGTTTTGAGACCTGATAAAAATTGTGTACACTTTCGCCCACCAAATCGAAAAACACAATTGAATACCAAATACCCTCGTGTGCTACTACCCAAATTTCGAACCACCTCTGTGACCGGAAAGTCACAAAGAGTGTAAAAATATGCCATGATGTTTCTGTGAAACACCACAAACGGTATGTGAACATAATTCTTGTCTCCAATGATTCAACTTTACACGAAGGCAAGGGCGCAGTCTGGCCGTCCAGCTGGAGGTCTGCTATCTTTTTCCACTGGCCAGACAGGGTTTTCTTTTGTAATACTCTGCGGTTTTGCGGATCGTTCGAGCTCCTTCTCTTCCTTCATCCACGATTGTACCATAGAGAAAGGACCACAGAAGGAGTTCGAACTTCCTAACTTCGGAGACAACACGTTCGTCGCCGCTCATTCCTTCCAGTCTTATGGTAATCTTAAACCTCCACTTTGCGGTCAGCCAATTGTCCAGAGTGGAGAAGTGCACTGTATTGTGGGTAACCGGCGTGAGCAGAACCCCAATAATGAATGAAAGAGTGGCAGGACAAGAATATTTCTATATGCTTATACCATAGATAAATGACCAAAGTCTTTGTTTGAAGTTGGGTAACGTTGTGGCCATACATCAAGGAAGAGCTCATTTCACGCCGGTTACCCACAATACAGTTCACTTCTCCACTATGGACAATAATTGTCTGACCGCAAACTGGAGGTTTGCGCCAGCAGTCACAATAAGATTAACATAAGACTGGAACGGATTAGCGGCGAGGAATGTGTTTTCTCTGAAGTTAGGAAATTCGAACTCCTTCTGTGGTCCTTTCACTATGGTTTCTGACACACCTTTTTAACTGTCACAGGTCCGTGTTTATTCCAAACTGAAGACAATGTTTGTGTATGACACTACAAATACGTCCAGACTGTCTGGCGGGTTAACACATAGATCACTTGATCTCAAATCCTGCTGGAATAATTTGAAATCAATAGATACAGTATTGCGACATGTGACTTTCTTGACATTAACGGGTGGTTTTTGAGTCTTAAAGGCAGTGAACACTATATAATGTCAAAGACTAGCCTTCACAGTTGGTGTATCTCAACATACGTATAAAATAACAAACCTATGAAAATTTGAGCTCAATCGGTCATCGAAGTTGCGAGATAATGATGAAAGAAAAATAATCCTTGTCACACGAAGTTGTGTGCGTTTAGATGGTGATTTCGAGACCTCAAGTTCTAAATCTGAGGTCTCGAAATCAAGGTCGTGGAAAATTACTTCTTTCTCGGAAATTATGGCACTTCAGAGAGTGCCGTTTCTCACAATGTTTTATATCATCAACCTCTCCCCATTACTCGTCACCAAGAAAGGATTTATGCTAATAATTATTTTGAGTAATTACCAATAGTGTCCACTGCCTTTAAGTAAACAAATTACTGACCTACGATCAGAAACCAACGAATCCGACCCATTGTAATCTACAAACCATCCGACACATTGTCTGCTACAAACCATTATGTCCAACTATGGTTTAAAATGTTGGTCGGCAACGATCTTAAACATTGAATTTATGTTTACAGACCTCGATATTGTTCTGTAAGTACGTAACTAAAATGAGACTAATACTGGCAGATTTGAATGTATTTGTTTGAACTGTTTAGTAATGTGAAAATAGCTATCTGTTTGTGTAATTGTATGAGTTGATATATTTTATGCACATTTTATTAAGACACTAAGTGCACAGATGACGTTGGTCGAGACAACTTGCATCTCGTTTCACATGATTGGTCAATCTATTTGGATTGCCGGTGTCACGTCTAGTCGGATTCTTTATTTAACATTTATGGACACATTTTAAACAAAAGTTTAAGTAAATATTCCGAAAAACCGTTATAATGGCACTTTAATCATATTTGAACACTATTTTGTAATTGTTCATTTCCTCTCGGAATATTACGTCTGGAGTGAAAACTGATCGTAACATTGCGGGCATATCCATCACATGATGAACCAACAATGACATAAAACATTTAAAAGCTAAATCATTTTGACCGAAGTTGACCAAGCGATAATATTGCATTCAATATCAGAGTAATTTCGGTCGGGTACAATGATTGGAGTTGACATCCAACGATTGTTTTCCCAAAATCAAACGCCTTTATGAGGGCAAGGTGAAAAGCATGCAAGAGTCACACATTAAAATGCCTTTCGGAATAACCATCCAAATTGGAGACCAATGCCCTTTGGGATAAGTATCTCGTGTCGTCAAATGTGTCTTGTTTCCATTTACTCTGCATCTTAAATTACGTAGTGCATGCAAGTCGGAGACTAGCTGTCATTCCAAGACAAAGTGACACAATTGATGGATTGAAATATAGCACTAAAATGGTAAGTATAACATGCTTATAGCCTACAATTTGTATCTCTCTGATAAAAACAAAATTGATATAATAGCATTCAAACATTTGCTGAGTTATAAAACACTAACATGAAGAACAAACTTAAATACACTTATAATAACTAAACAGAAATTGACAGATAGTTCAGTCGAACCTGAAACAACATAACACCAGTGATGCCTAAAGGTAAATTTGTAAATGTAGTGTTTTGATACCAAACGCAACTCCCAGACAGTTCTGTTTTCCGTAAGATTCACAATGAACCGGACACTACGTAATGTGTTAACACTAATGGATTGTCGAACACGGGCCGAACGTAATTGTCATAAACAAAATTTCAGACATAACGGTAATGAAAGACATTATGGTGCGTAACATGGGCCTATACGTGAAAAAAAGTTTAAAACCGCTTAATGTCGACAGACCCAAATTTAGCCCCAAACATGTCGTTAATATCGTCCATATCATAAATGAAGCCCCAAACTTGTACCTGATTATCGCTACGACCTAAATATAGCCCCCAAACCTGTACTAAATTTTATACGGACATAAATGTAGCCCCAAACTTGAGCCTTATTGTCACCGACTAAAATGTGGCCCAAAACTTGAGCCTTATTGTCACCGACTAAAATGTGGCCCAAAACTTGTATGTACCTTAATGCCACCCGACTTAAATGTAGCCCTAAACTTGAACCCTATTTTCACTGGCCTAAATGAGGCCTCAAACTTTTACCTAAATGTCCCCGACCTAATTGTAGCCACAAACGTGTATCTTAACTGAAGTGTATCTCAGTGTTTATAGAGGGAAGAGTGAAATCATGAATAGTATTTCATGAAACCATAGGTGACCACTAAAGTTGACGAGGACATTCGATATTTGTGTATGCATCATAGAGAGAGAGAGAGAGAGAGAGAGAGTAGTAAAGACATGCAAACAATGAAACAAATATAGGACCGGAACCCATCCAACATCTTGAAACAGCTTGAAGTTGGATCAGACATGGAAAGCTTTCCCGGATCCCGTGTCGAGTGAGATCCAGGTAATATGAAAGGCAGACGAACATAGAGACGTCATAATATGCAGTTTAGGAAAAGAAGGGTGAAAGAGGGGAAACAAAACACAAAAGTGGAGGGCAAAGACACATTTATGAAGAACAGGTTGTCGGGGGCCCTTTTCAAAACCACAGCTCCGGCTCATAGATAGAATATAATGCCTAGATCGGCCGCGCGTACATACGCGCCATTAAACCGTACACTAAAATTTCAATTTTTTTCATGGACGCGCTAAAAAGTCACGTGCTGGGCCCAATTCATGGCAAAACTCGCTGCTAACCCGTCAAATACGCTTGCCGTAAGCACATAATTCCCTGCTTCCGTAAGCGCCGATTATGTGCTTACGGTAAGCAGAGCCATATAGCTGCTAAGCACACACAAATTGCTTAGCGTGAAATTTCTTCCTTGATAAAAATAGGATTACCAACAAAATTTCCATTTTGTGCATATTGCTTGTTACTGGTATTCAGCTGATGTTTGCTGAATCCTGAAAATCATCTGGAAATTTGGTTGGTAATCCTGTTTTTATCGAGGCAGAAATTTCATGCTAAGCAAATTTTGGTGCTTAGCAGCTCTATGAAATTGGGCCCTGGTGGAAAAGCGCAGAAAATGAACATGGGAGATAGGCCTTTAACCACACTATGGACGCGCTAAAATTCACGTGCTGGTAGAAGATACACGTTAGAGATAGGCTAATGGCTGCTCCCATGCCAGAACCCGCGCAATATACGCGCGGCCGATCTAGTTGTTTAATTCTATATCTCATAGATATACGCCTCTCTTAATATTTATGCATGAGGTACGTCACAATGCTAACTCAAAACGAGGTGACGGGCGCAGCCACTGCAAGTGATGGGGAACGTGCGCCCATAGCCTCATTTTGGGTAAGAATTATGACGTCATGCATAAGTATTAAGTGAGGCGTATATAATTAAAATAACTAGATCGGCCGCGCGTACATATACGCGCCATTGCCTGTGTAGAAAAAGGTTTTGTTCACCATGGACGAGGTAAAAATTTCACGTTCGAAAGGCGACGCGCGAAAATGAACACGGGAGATAGGCCTTTGACGCGCAAAATGTCACGTGCTGACGGCAAAAAGTCACGTGCTGACGGCAACGTACAGAAAATATCATTGATCTCCCTTATACTGAAGATAATGGAGATCAATTAATGGAGATCAATGGAAAATATACACGGGAGATAGGCAATGGCGGCCCCCATGCCAGAACCCGCGTATGTACGCGCGGCCGATCTAGTTATTTTAATTCTATATCTATGCATAAGGTCTATATATAGGCTCCGGTTTTGGAACTGCGCGTACATTTGCGTACGCGCTCAGGGCTTCAGACGAGAGGCAGATCCTGAAGCCGAATCCAAAGCCGAAGCCGTGGTTTCAAAAAGGGCCTATGCCAAAGCACTCTTCTGCCCAATCAGTCATATTCGAGTTAGCGATGTGTTGACAGGATCGGGAGTGCGGGAAAATTGAAACTATTTCTAACGACGGCGGCAATCGAAAGACAACACACATACAATTTTAAGCGCTGTGACAACATGTAACACGCTTTGGTGTGGTCTCAGGTAATGCACCATTTGGATCTTGATTTTTGAAGTGGTCTCTGTCTTTTGAAAAGTGATAAAATGTAAGCTTCTTGTGTTTTGTCTTTGGAGGGGGTCGTTCAAAACACATCTTCTTTCCGTGTCATAAGCTGCACTTTATCGGCCACACTTTTAGCTTGTATATCCTGCAATGGTTTTGCAATCGAGTGGGATCCAAATATAACCTTCGATAGGCATGGGCAAAGTGGGAATGAGAGATTAGTTTTCGTCGTTTGTCAAATCATGTAGGATCAGTAGCGTAACTAAAAAGGTAATCTGTTAGGGGGCACGGGTGGGTCACTTTAATAGGGGGCGTTTAAGAAAACCAAAGTTTGTGGATCGTCTCTCTGTCCTTAAAGAATTCCCCACTGCTGACAACTTTAAGCGAGCCCTATAATTGTAGCCCGAACTAAATGTGGCCCAAACGTGTAAAGTAGCCAGGCATTAAAGGTAATCGACTGACTGACGGAATTCTGCACACCTCATGTTTTTAGTATTTGGCGATGTCATTTAAGGTAAAACGACGACAGATTTCTCATGAATAGCTCACTCCAACTACTCATCATTATTCGTAAAGGAAAAATCTATGTAAAGATCACAACATAACCAGAATAAAGACCAAGTGTAACATCATAACACAGATTTAGATAATACTGGTCGTCCAACTACCACCGAAACCGGCAGACTATTTTTCTTGTGACTAAATATACCTCAGGGAACTATAGCGTTGTTTTACAAAACTGAATCCCTATAGCCAATCTTCTAATTGTAGCAAGAATCACTTTCGACCGTTGGGATCGTTAACGTATAGCTCTGATTTTTAAAGTAATTAAGATTTGCTCCCTGAAGAAGAACCTGAACACATGCCCCGAAGTCTCAGCAAGAATTCCTCCTGATGTAGTGAATATTATGGCCTGCCTCAGTTATTTCTTTTGTAAATGTGTTCCTTGTCCAAGACTTTCAAGCATGTCTTTCGAATCATCTTATTTGTAGTTTATCTATCAAATTGACTATATTTGGTTGATGTATTGGTATATTCATTTGTACATGTACAATACAATGGTTTTTTTATCAGCGCCATTTCATTTAGACCACAGCGCTTTAGACAAACAATAAGAATGCAAATAATACAAAAAACGAGCAATAAAGCAATAAACAGAAACTAAGGAAACAGATGTTTTTAAGTGCTTGCTTGAAAATAGGCAGTGAATTTGAGGTGCGTATGGTGATGGGAAGATGGTGACACAGTCTTGGAGCGGCTAAGGAACATGATTTATATGCAGCGGATTGAAGAGATTTGCTGCTTGGTGATACAGTAAATTGTTCTCATTGATGATTCTTCCAGTGGGAATGGTGTAATTGGTAAAAGGATTTCGGTCCAACAACTTATCCTTGCAGCAACCCATAAGGCATATCCTGAGATATGAATACGTATGGTCTATCGAAACCTGTGTTGTTCTACCACTGAAGTACATGACTGTTTTTGTTTTTATGTCAACAATTGTGGGGCTTTTCTTGGTAATGTTATTTTCTCTTTAGTGTTATAATTTAGTTAAGGTCGAAATAGTATTGCTGAACATCGGTGTGTTGCCAAATAACCATTGAGTCCTGAACAATGCTGCATAGCCACTGCTTTTATTTATTTCCACAAAGCCAAAACGTGAGTGTGCATACTCCTTCTTCATTTCAATCTATACTTCATCTCTATAATACTCCATTATTAAATTTCACACTTTGCCCCCAGTTGGATTATGGATCCCTGAAAGTTCTATAAAATATAGATGTATATATTACCCATCAGATCTTATTCCCATGGAACTTCAGTCAATACAAGTGTCAGATGTGCAGAGAAAGTAAGCCGTGAGGTGGTGTGCAGTTTGCTGAATAAAAACCCTTGAAAGACTGGAGAGTTCGCAACCCATTGTGGAAGACCGAGATCAGATCTGTACCGATAACATAAAATAGAAACGGTCAAAAGGAGGTTGAGATAACACAAGGAAATTTTATTCAAAGTACGAATGATTGGGACGCAAGAGTTGATGTTATAGGGAAGTTCATGATAGGGATGAGAGTCTAATAATAATAATAATAAGAAGAAGAAATTCTGACAAAGTCTGACTTGGTAGGTTCATTACGACAGTTACTGCGACATTGTATCGTACAAATCGTAGTTTCAGTCAATTAGGAGGAGATCAAAAGGTCGAGAGGAATGAAATGAAACTAAATGTTTATAAACGAAGTGTGAAAGGATTATATTAAAGGCTTGAACACCTATGATAATTTCAAAGACAACATAACAAATCTGTGAAAATTTGAACTAAGTTGGTCTTCGAAGTTGCAAGACAATAGTGAAAGAAAAAGCACCCTTGTTATACACAATGTGTGTTCTTTCAGATGCCTTTAAAAGGCTTCCGGCCAGAAGTCTGTTAATACTAATGTGAAAAATTACTTCTTTTTGCAAAAACTACGTAACTTCAGAGGGAGTATTTTCTCAAAATAAAGTCAACAGCTATCCATTGCTCTTTTCCCTGTTAGTTTTTATGCTAACAATTATTTTGAGTAATTACCATTACTAGTGTTCAGTGCCTTTAAAGTCTTTCTTCGTTCTGGCTTTATGGTTTAACTTTCATAATATTCCATGGTAAAATTTTGCTTTCCAGAAAATATGAATGCCTATAATGTTTGCTGACATCACCTTTTTCGACCCAAAGCTACATCGGTGGATTGATCAAATTTAAAACCAACGGTGTAAAATAAATAAATAACCAAATCTGAAAGCTGAAACAAAAGTGAAGAAATAATACTTGACATCCATTGTCCAGCTCGAAGTGTCCATGTGCGAATTTACGCCGACTGTGTTGCGCAAACCACGTCTACTGCACCAACAAACCAAAGTTATTATTTTAAATCGGGAAATATGAGTGTTTCGATACTTCGCGCGAAAACGGACTTTGTGTCGCATTGATTTTACGTGACGTAGCATGTAATCATCGGGACATTATGACGGCCTAGTTCCGTGCAGTGTATGTACCGTACACTCTAAAAACAAGTGTTTATGTTTTAACGCTAAAATAAACGCCTGCTTGATAACACTTAAACGCGTTTAGGTGTTAAAACTGTTAAAGTAAACATGTTCAGGCGTTTAAATTTCATTGAAATAAACGCGTTTAGGCGTTATAAAATATTAAAATAAACACGTTTAGGTGTTAGAAATATTAACTTAAACGCGTTTATGTGTTAAAGGAAATAAACACCACAACACGTATATAAGCTGATAACACTTAATAAGCACTTCAACATGTCTTTGCCCTTATAGAGCGTTTATTTATACACGTTCCGTCTGATGGCGTTTGCTTTTTAACGCCCTCAACCATGTACTTTAAAGTAACATTACAGGTACTTTACAACTAATTTCAAAAATGAATGCATTAAATCTTAACACAAATAAGACTGAAAATTGATGTATTTCAGTGTTCGATTAATTTGTGCAAATAGGTCAGTTTAGTTGGCACTCCTTGAGTAAGGAAATGTACAAAGTTTGTTATTCACATTAATTTTTTTGTTGAATATATTTTTAAAAAGATTATTACAAATTGTTTTAAACTTTAGGTAAGTCTAGTTGGCACTCCTTGAGTAAGGAAATGTAAAGAAATGTGCAAAGTTTGTTATTCACGTTAAATTTGTTGTTGAAGATAATTTTAAAAAGATTATTACAAGTTCAGATTTTCTGTTATACATTTTCAAACATTATAAAAATTGTTTTAAACCGTCATTCACTTTAACTTATCATGAAGATGATATCAGCAAATGCTTTTGAAACATATATTTCACTTAAAGCGAACAGATGGCGGCGGGGGGGGGGGGGTGGCAATCAAAACACACTCCCCAAAATCGAATGTGGATCATTGGAACCTGCTGACAACTGACTACCTGAAAGTATGAATACAAATCTCTATCAAATTAAATCAGAGCCAAAATTCAAAGAACTGCTTTATGCAAAAGTACTTTAAGTATTTCTGCCACAAAACTGACTGTGCGAGAAACTATAATCACATCTCGTGCTGCTACCTTTTTCCCTTTCTTTTTTTCTGGTGGAAAATATATATGCTGTGCTCATCATCTATACTGAAAGGGTTTGGGTACTTTTTGTAGGACACAACACAATGTCCACAGATTTACATTAAACTTACAGGGTTTGAAGATATTGATGGTAGAAAGCTTCCCTTAAAATATTTAATATATTACTTGCTGAGGTGCTGTAGTTTTTGAGAAATGAGTAAAACAATGTCACGAAAATAGTTTTCGTCTCAGGAGACGAAAACTATTTTAGCATGTACAACGTATTAACCAGTACTGGTATTAAATACCAGTACTGGTAAATACGTTGTACATGCTAAAATTAATTATTTGTGTGACATTGTTTTACTCATTTCTCAAAAACAGCACCTTAGCAAGTAATATTTGAAGGGAAGCTTTCTACCATGATTATCTTCAATCCTGTAAGTTTAATGTCAATCTGTGACATTGTACAACAAGTACCCATACCCTTTAATGCAATTGGGATCATGTCTGACACTAAACATACAATCTGAAAGTTTTCTTTTGATTATAGAAGGTTGTTCTTCCATGTATCAACACCGAATCATACCTTTAACCATGCAGCTCTTTGAAAGTTGGCTTGAGAAAGTTTTCAAACATCTTTCAATAACTCTATTTAAAAACTGGCAACATTTGAAAATGCAACATTTCTTTGAATCTCGTTTTCTTCTACTTTAGACCCCAGGTAGTTGTACACTTTTGAATTTAGTAGTGAATGTCTGGAAGTTTGTTCCTTTGAACGAAGTGTATGGTTCCTCCAGAATAGTCTGCTGAATGAATCCAAGAAGTTGTCCACAGATTGCTGGATAGTTTAGGTCAAAGTCGTAGTAGCATGCAAGTAGTGTTAATACACTTTCAAAAACATTACATTTGCTACTCTGAATGATCTGCCCCTCTCCAACAATGTATATCAACTTGACTTTTTCATCTTGTGTCAAGATACGTAGGGCCATAGGTTCTTTGTCTTTCACTGGTTTCACCTTTAGCACTCTTGGAAGTCTTTCTTTTGGTATGTCCACATCATCTTTCTGTAACATAAAAATGCAAACAATGTATTAATAAGATGGATTGTTCTGAAGGATGTCAAAGTTATCTTTAAATCTGAGTGCATTTAACTTAGCCTTCGTCTTGTTTGAATTATCTATTATTTGCATACTTGGTTTTAGTATTATTACACAATTTTGTTTCTGGGTAGAATGAAGCATAGCTCTCATAACTGTGCAAACTGTTTGATCCCTAATGGGATTTCTGTTTGCTTACAGTTTCAAAGTTACTCCTAGAATTGGGTATGTCCTATACCGGCCACGATTTTTTTATTTTTCGTTTTGTTTTATTTTATTTTTTTGTTCAGGCCTATTTTTATTTTTCATTTTTTTCGAGGGGGGGGGGGGGGAATCCACAAGTGGGCAAGTGTTGTATCTCAAGACTTTCACTTGACAACAATTTTGTTTACAACACAGAATCAAAATGGGAGAAAATGATGTTATTGTCGTGGCCGTATAAGCAAGAAATATTATTTGTATTACTAAGCAGGCTTTTGAAATTCTATGAAAGGTAGTTAAACAACCATTTTCTTAACATGTTGGACTCATCAAGAAAATAGCCGAATTGAAAAACACCAGACTGCTGAAATTGTTCAGTCATGAGATTACTAGCGAGACGCTAAAATCACTGGCCTCGGCCTACGGACCATAGTACAAGTAAATAGGATTGCTTTTTGTTATAGATGTTAAATTTGCATCAGGGAAAAAGAATATCATTTGTGTTTACCATACTGATGTGTGCAGTGTGTTAAGCACTCAGTACTTTCCAAAGTACTGGGAAATTACATTATTTCCCCCAGACCTTATGATGAATTTGTGGTACATATATACAACACATGTACTATTTCTGTTTCACCCAAGACTGATGTGTGTTAAGAGTCAGTTCAGGTAAATAATTGACATAGTTGCTCACGGTCAAAAAATGAATTTTTTTTATACTTTGTGGGTGGAAGGGCCTTGGGGTGCAAGTAAACAAAATTGCATTTTCAATTCTATATATAGCCCGTTGCCATGGTTACGGCTCATTTTGTTTTTTGGCCATTTTAGGCCGATTTTGGGGTCTGAAAAACTGGTTTTTAGCTCATATTTACAACTCCACCCCACCAAAATGCAAAATTATTTCAAAAAACCTTTTATATCACAACAAAGTATCATCCTTGGCCTTCCTTGAGAAAAAAAAATTATTGCTTAAAATATCACCCTTGTGCTATTTTTGCATCATGCATTACAGTATGTTTTTAGAACTTGCAAAATCGACATTTTTACCCTATTTTTGGACCCCAAAATGTCAACTTGCCAGGGGTCTCAGAAAATTTTCTTTTCGGCTGTGATTAGGGCCAACATTGGTCTTTCCATATCTGGTGTCAAAAACTTGGGCAATTGTATCCTGTTGTGACAGTACTGCCTCAAAACTAGACTTTTTTCCAAAAAACGTGAAAAATGCCTTTTTAAGGGTCTTTTCACATAATATCGACATACGTGTCCATGGTAAAAAAAAAAGGAATATTTTTCTTATACTTTGTGGATGGCGGGACTTGGGGTCCAAATAAACAGCATTTACATTTCAAATCATATTATAACACGTTGCCATGGTAACAGTTCATTTGTGTTTAGGCCACTTTAGGCCGATTTTGGGGTCTGAAAAACTTTTTTTTTAAATTAATATTTACAACTCCACCCAACCAAAAAACAAAATATTTCATAAAACCCTTTACATCACTACAAAGTATCATCCTTGGCTTTACTTGAGACAAACAAATATTGCTATAAATTTTACCCTTGTGCTATTTTTAGAACGTGCATTAGAATATGTTTTTTTTTAACTTGCAAAATCAACATTTTTACCATATTTTTTGCCCTCACAATTTCATTTTTTCAGGGGTCTCAGAATATTTTCCTTTCGGTTTTGACCTTTCTGGTAAGAAAAACTCGGGCAATTGTATCCTGATGTAACAGAACTGTCTCAAAAATAAACCCTTTTCCCCGAAAACATAGAGAAATGCATTTTGAAATATTTGCTTCATTTTGAATTTATAACATGAAGAAGTTAGAAATAATTCCATCAATCTGGCAGCTTTTCATAAGCACTCTGTAGGCTTACCAAACATTGATCAGGACTTGTTGATGACCTAAATCTTAGAATTTGCCCCGCCCCGACTCGGCCCAATCATATTTCTTGACATTGCATAAAAAAAAAAAGTTTTGTGAACAGCGCCTATTTTTTGAAAGTCACATTTTTTAATTCCCTTTGCACATAAAGAAAGTTTGTATTGTCTTAATTGTTCATTGGTTCTCAGAATATTTCCCTTTTGGTTGTGATTGGGCTATCATTATGGTTTGCATGTCTGCTGGGGAGAAACACTTTCGTTTATTGTATCCTGTTGTGACACTTCTGCCTCAAACATGGTAATTTTTCCAAAAACAATAAAAATGCATTTTGAAGTTATCCCTTAGTTTGAATTGATAAAAAACAAAAACGAGCATGCTTGTTAAAAAAATATGGCACTGTTTCCATGCTCTTTAAGTAACATATAAAAAGTTTATAACCATGCTTTGCCACTGAGAGTTCTTGTTTTGTCATGACTACTTTACCTAGTTGTACAGGTATGATTCACATTGCAAGAAGAGAAGTAGTGCGATGAGCATTCTTTACTATTCTTGTCTATACATGGCCTTATAACAGCCTTCTTGGTCCCCTGCCCGCTACCAAACTAAACATTTTCATCCCCATCAGAACAAAGAGGCTCTAAAAGTGAGCAAGTACTGTGTCCAAAGTATCTAAATGGCCATTCACCTGCTGTGGCCTTCTGTAAGCAGTTCCCCCATCCATGGTGGGGTTCCTTTCAATTGTACTGTTGCAAACAATAAAAGAGTTGGTTTATTTAACGTGATAAACAATTCAGCAGGTAATGTTTGACAATGTTTTTTGTTGATCGTTCTCAGAGACATATATAGTAATAATGAACTAGTAAGATAGTGAATAGAAAAAATAATCAAACTAGCCTGAATAAACTTTTGTCACTGCAAATGCATCTTACTTATTTATGTTGAGCAGGTGCAAGTATTTACAACTTCTTTCAATGTTGTTCCATTAAAGGAACACGTTGCCTTGGATCGGTCGAGTTGGTTTTGAAAAGCGTTTGTGAACGTTTATTACAAAATGCATATGATTAGAAAGATATTTTAAAAGTAGAATATAATGATCCACACAAGTATCACTCAAAAACATCTTTCTAACCATGCCTTTTATAACAAGCGGTTACAAACGCATTTCAAATACCAACTTGACCGATCCCAGGCAACGTGTTCCTTTTAAATGATCTCTTACGCTCATCTTGCAAATCGTTAGTATCATTCTTTTCCAACACTTTTAAGCGGGCTTTTTAATTTCCCACATTTGTGTTGGACATGATTGGATGCTCAAAACCATCTGCCTCAAGCACAGAAACTACATTGTTTATGATCTCTATCTCTATGAAAAGTTTTACATTTGGTAGCAGGCAGGGACCAAGGAGAGTAGGCCCTGTATTAAAGACAACTTGTAAAGAATGCTCATCGTACTCTACTTGCAATGGGAATCATACCTGTACAATAGGTAAAGTAGCCAAATCAAGAACTCTCAGTGGCAAAGCATTGGTTATGGTTTGGTTGGATACCATTATGTTTAAATAAAAACTTTGTATTCATTACTCAAAGGGCATGGAAACAGTGCCAGATTTTAACAAGCATGCATTGTTTTTGGAAAAATTACTATACTTAAGGCATGATCAGTCACAACAAGATACAATAAACACAGTGTTTCTACCCAGAAGACATGAAAATACCAATAACAACCGAAAGGGAACACTTTCAAAAAAAGAGGCGCTATTCACAAAACATTGTTTTATGCAATGTCAAGAAATATGATTGGGGCTGGGCCGGGCAAATTCTAAAATTAAGGTCATCAACAGTTCCTGATCAATGTTGGGTAATCCACTAAGCCTATAGAGTGCTTAGGAAAAGCTGCAAGATTGATAGAATTATTACTTTTTAATGTTATAAATTCAATATGAAGAAAAAACAATTCAAAATGCATTATTCTGTTTGGGGAAAGAAGTCTATTTTGGAGACAGTACTGTTAACATCAGGATATACTTGCCTAAGTTTTTCTTACCAGAAATAAAAAGACAAATTTTGGCCCTGATCAAACCCGAAAGGAAAATATTCTGAGACCCCTGAAAAAATGAAATTTTGAGGGCAAAAAATATGGTAAAAATGTTGATTTTGCAAGTTCAAAAAAACATATTCTAATGCACGTTCTAAAAATAGCACAAGGGTAAAATTTATAGCAATATTTTTTTGTCTCAAGTAAAGCCAAGGATGATACTTTGTAGTGATGTAAAGGGTTTTATGAAATATTTTTGTTTTTTGGTTGGGTGGAGTTGTAAATATTAACTAAAAAAAAAGTTTTTCAGACCCCAAAATCGGCCTAAAGTGGCCTAAACACAAATGAACTGTTACCATGGCAACGTGTTATAATATGATTTGAAATGTAAATGCTGTTTATTTGGACCCCAAGTCCCGCCATCCACAAAGTATAAGAAAAATATTCCTTTTTTTTTTACCATGGACACGTATGTCGATATTATGTGAAAAGGCATTTTTCACGTTTTTTGGAAAAAAGTCTAGTTTTGAGGCAGTACTGTCACAACAGGATACAATTGCCCAAATTTTTGACACCAGATATGGAAAGACCAATGTTGGCCCTAATCACAGCCGAAAGGAAAATTTTCTGAGACCCCTGGCAAGTTGACATTTTGGGGTCCAAAAATAGGGTAAAAATGTCGATTTTGCAAGTTCTAAAAACATACTGTAATGCATGATGCAAAAATAGCACAAGGGTGATATTTAAAGCAATAATTTTTTTTCTCAAGGAAGGCCAAGGATGATACTTTGTAGTGATATAAAAGGTTTTTTGAAATAATTTTGCATTTTGGTGGGGTGGAGTTGTAAATATGAGCTAAAAACCAGTTTTTCAGACCCCAAAATCGGCCTAAAATGGCCAAAAAACAAAATGAGCCGTAACCATGGCAACGGGCTATATATAGAATTGAAAATGCAATTTTGTTTACTTGCACCCCAAGGCCCTTCCACCCACAAAGTATAAAAAAAAATCATTTTTTGACCGTGAGCAAGTATGTCAATTATTTACCTGAACTGACTCTAAAGCACTGTAAAACCCTAAACCGGGTTAAACAAAAAATCACAGGCATAGGTGTCTGGTAAAACAGAAATATTGTGTTGTATGTATTTCTGTACAGCAGAGTAGCCAGTGTTCTCTCTATAGGGTAACTTGGGGAGGGGGGGGGCTGGATGTTACTGAGGAGGAGGGGGGGGGGGCAATTCCCACGTTTACCATGGTCACTCAGGACTGTACACATGCTTGAAGCGTTGTCTTTTGATATTTTTTTCTCCGTTTGCCAGATTGTCAGTGTGGGGGGGGGGGAATGGGGATGGGTCGGGGGGGGGGGGCGACTGAGGGGGCGACGATTGTTTTATGAACATGTTGTACCTTAATCAATGTCATCACTGATTTTGATTTGATGCCTTTGCCCTTAACAACTGCTAAGCCGTTTTCAAGTGCAGCTAACATCTCAATCTCTGTTGAGCTCTCCTGAAATGAAATTGTGTAAAACATTACATCAGAAATCAGGGAAAAAGTTTTTGTTCAAAAATTGAATTTTCAGAAGACTTTTCCACATGAAAACTAACGCTCTTGGTCTTGTCAACCAACAAGTAACAAACTGTAGATTATACATCTTTAACATTCACTTTAAAACTTTACCAATCCTCGAGGATAAAATTTAAAGGCAAACAAAACTCAGAGGTCTACGCCTGCATAATCAAATTTAAAACACAAAATTAACTATTTTGGGTTTTGCAACTCTTGCTGACACTGCCAATTCCATCTGTAAGTGTTCAAAGGTTGCTGAAATAAGAATATGCTTACAGCATGCACAAACCTTTTTCAAATTGAGCAAAGCATTCAGTTTGTTGGTGAACAGTGTAAGGTTCCTGTTGATTGTTTCTTTGCCTTGCTGGTTATCAGGATTAATGATACTGTAGAGCTCGTCCAACAGCTGAAAATAGTTTGAAAAACAATGTTTTTATAAATGTTGACTGTCCTTTAAATGTTAAAGAAATCACAGGGCTTGAAAAAAAGGGACACCCTCTCCGCTAGATCAAAAGGGGGGATGGGGGGGGGGGGCTGCTTAGAAACCCCCAATGAGAAAAAATAATGCACGAATGAATGGTTTGATGCTTTATTATTTTACTCAGCTTGAACCACACCCATTCCTGTGCTGAAGAAGGTTTTTTTACGCAACTTGAACCTCCATTGGACCAACAATATTTTAAACTAAACTGTCTGTATTTATTTATTTGTTTTATTTCGATTTGAACATTAAGGTTTAGAATTTAAAACCTAACAAAGAAGTGAATAATTCAAAGTATGTGTTTTTAAAAGAACTGAGAGTGCAAGCCTTGTTTGGTTGTGTTATTGTGGCATAAATTTAATAATGGTCAGTGCCACAGTAAGTATTTAGAGCTGTGCTTATACACATGACACATACATAACATAGCATGCTAAAAAACTTCCCCATTTTACAAGACCTTATCATTTTTCATGCTTACCAAAGGAATAACTGACAAGGCCCATAGAAACAAAACAACAGAAGTTAATTCCAGTCATCTGGTCATGCCAGTGTAGTGTGCTACGAACTACACAAACTATTCAATTCAATGTCAACCATAATGTCGTCAACGTTACATGTTTTGATGGTGTTTTATGGTCAATACATCGCTTGTGTACGTCATGTACGTCATGTACGTAGACAAGAAGTGCTAACTATGTATAATCGAACATAGGCCTACATGTGTATTTTATTTTAGTAAAATCTAGAGGTAGAGCACGCCACGTCGTACATTCATGACGCGCAACGTTAGCTGCGTGTACAGCATGTACAGCCATGACAGCAGGGGCATTGGTTTGAACACAGAACAGTTGTTTGGAAGTTAGCTTTTCTGTACTGTCCAATAAACTGCAACTTTACTCTAAAAAGGCAGATTGCTGTCAATTGGGCATTATTCTAGGTAAGAAGCCGTTCGTAAGGCACTCATTTTTGTATTGCAAATTCTATACTCACCAACTTTTGAGGAATAGTCCAGTCGACGACGACTTGTCACACGCACTATACACTAGTATACAAATGTTGACTGCTTCGAGTGCTATGGTTAAAACTATGACTCCCGAGGTGATCCCCGGAGCGTTCTATTTTCCCGAGGCGAAGCCGAGGGAAAATAGAACGCTCCGGGG
Organism: Asterias rubens; assembly: GCF_902459465.1. Classification (NCBI taxonomy): domain Eukaryota; kingdom Metazoa; phylum Echinodermata; class Asteroidea; order Forcipulatida; family Asteriidae; genus Asterias; species Asterias rubens. The sequence goes on along the minus strand of NC_047081.1, from coordinate 5,026,321 downwards.
ATCACCGAGGGAGTCATAGTTTTTAACCATTGCACGAGTAAAAGCAGTCAATATTTGTTTTATAACACCCCAAACATTTCGAAATACTGTACTATTATTATTAAGTTACAGACCTGAATGCTACAATCCACGGACGACGCGAATACAGATTGCAAACACTTTTACTTACTGTGTTCAATGTAGTGTAGTGCAGTCCGAAATGGTTACAGACTATTAATTTATCATCCTCGTACACGCAACGGACGTCTGGGTACTGCACGCCGTGTGCTAGTCTGTCGGACTAGCGCATGGCAAACCGACGCACTATCACACGGCCGTCGTCTAGCAAAACTAAGACATGTCATGTGACGCGCTCTAAACCAATGAGCAAGGGGTGTTATAACACTAAAGATGGCGCGGGTCACAGGTCAAGTAATTTTTTTTTCCTCTTTGCGCGCCTAAAAGTGCGATGCGATCGATGCAAGACGCCAATTGGCTGATTGTATCACACGTGCCGAGTGCGGTCGCGGAGTCCCGGATGGTGGGACCAGATGTAAGATTATCGTCTGCTTTAATAATAGTGTCATAATAATTATAATACATGCAAGTCATGACTTTGACTCACTGGTTCCATCAGGCACGCGGATCGGCTGGGGAGGTGTGGTGGGAGGGGCGGGGGCTAGAGGGGATATCTTGAAGAGGATGATGTATTATAATCTCAGCTGCCCCTCCTTAATTTTATCGTTCATGTGACGTCCTTTCACCAATCACAAAAAATACAACATCGTTATAATGTTGTTTTATGGGTTTCTGGGGGGTATTTCTAGTTTTGAACTTCGCTAGAAACCCTAACCCACCGAGTATATAATCCACAATTTTTTTTATTTTTTTTTGTAAATCGCAAGCATCCAACAAACAAACGGAACGTGTCTTGAAACAAACACCTGTCCGTTTGAATAATAACGCTAACATGCGTTCAAATAAAGACGTACATAAGCGTGGCGTTTATTGGCAACGTAAACGAAACATGTCTTCGTTCTCTGTAACACCATGCGTTTTTAAATGAACGTTAAGCGCTGATTTCAAAACACTTTCCGTTTGAATTTAAACACACAAACGCGTTATTGAGAGAGGTATAAACAGGTACAACTTAAGAGCGTTAAGAGATAGACGTCTGGTGTTTAAAAATTCGCACTAGGCGATTTTAAATAAACACTTGCGTTCAAATATTAACACAACAACGCGTTTAGCATAAACGTTACTTTTTAGAGTGTACTAGTATACCGTATGTAGCAGCATGCTCTAGGTTGCAAGCCTACACGCCAAACATTACGTCAATCGCCCTTTTATCTCATGTTCTGAATGGTCAAACGTGAAACGGAAATTAAGACCAGGTTTAAAAAACAAAGAAGAACTTTCCAAGGTTTGCGAAGTTGTTAAAAATTTACAATATCTTAATTTAGCTCTTGTTTTTCAACACCGTGTTTAGTTAAATTCATAAAAATATCGCACCAATTTCTTTTAAAAAATGACTGCCTGTTAGCAAAAACTGATTCTGTAACGTTCCTATAAAGTTATAATTTGAACGACATTGTGCGGACAGAGTGAAAGGGAAAATATGTCAAGGTAGCTGTAGCAGGTCTGCTCAGCATCTTTACAACGATCGAACTAGGCTTCTGTATTTTGTTTGTGGAGAACACGTTAGTCATTCTTGATAGGATTGAAGAACAAAATCTGTGACATGACTAGCTGTTTTGAACTGCAGTGATATCCATATAGAGTGTATCATTGATGGGGCGCTACAGTCCTATATTCACATTCATGACAAATGAGTAGGTTTAAGCAGAGTAATTCTACCCCCTCTTCCACATGTTCATTTCCATTATAAATAACCTTAGGGACACCATGCTATATCAAGTGGCCAGTAGCTGATTCGCACGGTGTCTTCTTCTAGTCCATCATTCCCAATTGGCAGGATAAGTGTAGTTCCGGGTATGAAATAGGTCACAGGGACACCAATACAGATCATTATTTAAGTTACTGTACTTTACAGTACTGTGCTAGTGCCATCTTGAGGGCCAGCTCAATTGAATAATTATAACATACTTTGTAATGACATGATTTGGGCTTCAATCTAACAACCTGCCCCTTCAAGTATTCAATTAATTTTTTTGGAAAGTGTTCTTCGAGCATAGAGACTGACTAAATTGTAAGAACTCAGAAATAACGTTAGATACTAATTGGCACGTAAAGAGCTCAATCAACGATGGATTTAGTGATTAAAGTAATGATAATGCCAGAATTGATAAGTGACAGCCAATAAACAAATTGGCGAACGTGGCATCATTTACCTCAAAATAGAAAGATTTCACCCCTTATACTGCTTTACACTGCTCTATACATAAAGGCAATTACGTTTGTAAAAAAAAATATATGTAACAAATATCGGGGAAAAACAAACAAAATCGAAATGAACATAGCTATAATTCAGAGACATCAGAGTGACAACCAATTAAATATTTATTCACTCGAGTTTGCGGAGCTTCCCCTAGTTCGAGAACCCGAAAAGATTATCCAAACGATTATTTGGATTATAGATGCGGAGCACCCGAATAGGCAGGGTACGAAAATATTATTTGGGAACGTACTCGCGCTGAGGGAATGATAAATTCAAGGGAACGAAATAATATTATGAACAATACAGTTAAGCTTGTAAGGAGACCGGGAAATGCCATATCGTTAAAGACAACTTTAATCCATGATACTCGTAAGACTTTACCTGCAAGCATAATATCTATAATATAATGTATAATAAACCCCATACATTTCAACTTCTAATGGTTTTCCTGTAAATAATATGGATAGCTCTGATATTTCATTTCCGTCACTTGATATAAAACAATGCTTGAGTTTATTGACTACAATGTCTCTATCGCACTACAACGTGGAACGGTTTTAGTGGATAACATCAAACACCATTAGATGTGTCATCTACAACCATTAAAGGTATATTTACACATTGTTTGTTGTATGGGTCTTTCATATTTTCGTTAAAAACAGTGGACACTATTGGTAATTGTCAAAGACCAGTCTCCTCACTTGCTGTGTCTCAACATATGCATAAAGTAACAAAGCTGTGAAAATTTGAACTCAATTGGTCGTCGTAGTTGCGAGATAACTACGAAAGAAGAGACACGAAGTTGTGTGCTTTCAGATGCTTGATTTCGGGATGCTCGAAATCAAATTCGTGGAAAATTATTTCTTTCTCGAAAACTACGTCACTTCAGAGGGAGCCGTTTCTCACAATGTTTTATAATACCGACCTCTCTCCATTACTCGTTACCAAGTGAGGTTTTATGTTGATCATTATTTGGAGTAATTACCAATAGTGTCCACTGCCTTTAACAATTACCAATAGTGTCCACTGCCTGCGATATTTGGAGTAATTACCAGTAGTGTCCACTGCCTGCGATATTTACCAATAGTGTCCACTGCCTGCGATATTTACCAATAGTGTACACTGCCTGCGATATTTGAGTAATTACCAATAGTGTCCACTGCCTTGAGTCATTACCAATAGTGTCCACTGCCTGCGATATTTTGAGTAATTACCAATAGTGTCCACTGCCTGCGATTACCAATAGTGTCCACTGCCTGCGATTACCAATAGTGTCCACTGCCTGCGATTACCAATAGTGTCCACTGCCTGCGATTACCAATAGTGTCCACTGCCTGCGATATTTACCAATAGTGTCCACTGCCTGCGATATTTACCAATAGTGTACACTGCCTGCGATATTTAATTACCAATAGTGTCCACTGCCTGCGATATTTAATTACCAATGGTGTCCACTGCCTGCGATATTTAATTACCAATAGTGTCCACTGCCTGCGATATTTAATTGCCATTAGTGTCCACCGCCAGCGATATTTAATTACCAATAGTGTCCACTGCCTGCGATTATTTGAGTCATTACCAATAGTGTCCACTGCCTGCGATATTTGAGTCATTACCAATAGTGTCCACTGCCTGCGATATTTTTCCGGTGTGGTTGTATGACAAGACTTTGCAGGTTATCAGCGCGGTCTCCATGGTAACAATGCCTATATTGGCTGTTGTTTTCTTTCTCACCAACTTTAGCTCTAAATAAGTCATATGAGATTGGAAGATATTATCAGAAATCTAAAGTTCAGCACAAAAATAAGTAGCGAATAAAGACCTCTCAGATGTTTGTACTGTTGAAGTGAATTTATATTCCATGAAAGAATCGGAAATATGAGAAGAATCTAAATAAAAGTTGCAACTCGATGATATATTAAATTTCTTGATTTCGACGGACATGTATTATCTTACCCGGAAATAAGACACCGCCTAGATAGGTTAACAAAAACACAAACTCTGCCAACTCTTTTTAATACTTTTATTAGATACAGGTCGTTTGGTCGTATATATCTAGGGGTATATGGTTATGTGCTTGTTAAAGTAGCCAAAATGCAAAACCCAATCCCCGAAAAAAATATATAAAACACTTTCTCCCAAATCCACCGAATCACCCGTGAATAGTTTGTCACTGAAAGAACCATATATACAGGTCAAACGTTATGAATCTTTCTTTCTAGCGGTCCCATATGATGTTCAGATCCATCCCAGGTGACCGGGTGCTGCACAGGGTTTGCAAATATAAATCCTCACCTAATAATCACAAACTCGTCGTCACCCATGGCCTTCTTCGTAGTTTAATTACCTTTGACTTGGTAAATACATGACGAATGTCTAGTGGGATTTAACTGACGACTGCAATGAGTCCCTCCATCACGAAGGGATTATTTTATGCATTCACTGTGTGAATCCTTAAAATAAAGATCACATTATTTTCATTACTAGACGAATGTATTTCTTTTCAGCAGACTTTAAACGCAGTTTCAATTGAGCACTTTATTTACCTTTGCTTTTTTTCTCCTTTTTCGTTCAAGCTATGATCTAAGCAACATTTCTTATTGCAGTATAGCAAGGAAGCAAACTTGAAATGTCAATTTGGTTAAGATGGCGATTAGGCAGGACATGGGGCTTGATTCGACTTTCATTACATGGTCGATCACCATGACATTGCTATATAACTGCCCGTAAGACGGTGCAACTTTACGGGCTTTGATGTCACTTTGTCTTGCTAACCACCAAAGACACATCAATACACACACCCCTACATATTTAAATGCAATTGCTCATTACATTATTTTTTTCAGGGGAGGGGACGGGGGGGGGGGCTTTTTACTAAAGTGCAAGGCAGACCATGCATACTTAACAAAGCACTAAGCCCATGCATTTATGCGTTTATCAAACAGGCTTCATTTTTCATTTTTTGAAGGGCACGCACGACTCTGTTAGGGGTGAAGCGTCAGGCCACTTAAAATAGTGCAAGATTTTGTTTCATTGACATATCTTTGTTAAATTAGATGTTAAATTTGCATCGGGGATACATCATTTTTTTGTTTTACCCATATACCGATGTCTGTTAGCACTGTGTACTCAGTAATTTCCCGAGTCCTGTGAAAAGAAGATCACAGGCATGTTACGCGGGTAGGGTTCGAACTGCCTCTAGCTACCGGGCAACCAACTTTCGACAATCGTTTACTTCGATTTTTCAAATCGAAACAAGTATATTTGAATATATCAACAGAACAGACATATTAAACGTTTGTTGATGTGTTTTCTTTAAATATGAATACCTCAGTTGACATTGTGCTATACATGTGCGACCTAACTATTTGTGTATTAAATAATAATAGTAGAGAAATGAAAACAGTTCATCCATAAACCCAAGATGCATTGGTCAAATAACTGATTGCCACAGTCATCGAAATATTGACCTCAAATTCCAAATGAAAAAGTGAAACATGATTTAAGGGTAACTTCATCTATGAAATAATGAAGAAGAATTATTAACAGAACAAATAAACCATCGCGATTTTTCGCATTTGCAATAAGGCCGAGTTATAGTCGGTCGCGCGATGGTCGGGCGTCGGAAATCGTGACGCGGGATCATAAAAAGACACGTTTTTTTTGGCCTTAGTCTTAGGGTTGCGCGCAAGATAAACCGGCCTATAGCATGAACTCCACTTTACGCGATGTGCTGCATGTACAGTTTGTCAGAGCAATAAACAGAATATCATTACCAAAAAGGAAATGTTTGTATATTCAAAGCAAACTTGTATAGCTTGAGCTTATTTGCGTGCTCTATGTGCATCAAGTCTGTTTTCGTCAATGTAGCGTTTTTATGTACATTTAACCCTATGAGCTATTATCATCAGTGTTGGTGTAACACTGATGTATATCACAATTGGTAACTTATTTACATAAATCAAATTTCGAGTAAATAATGGGAAGTTAACGTGATGCATTTCCACATTTTGAGGAACCGACAGGCCTATATGGAGGAACTGACAGTTCTATTTGGAGGAACCGACAGACCTAAATGAAGGAACCGACAGACCTTTGAACCGACAGGCCCATATGAAGGAACCGACAGTCCTATATGGAGGAACCGACAGACCTAAATGAAGGAACCGACAGACCTATGAACCGACAGGCCCATATGAAGGAACCGACATACCTAAATGAAGGAACCGACAGACCTATGAACCGACAGGTCCATATGAAGGAACCGACAGTCCTATATGGAGGAACCGACAGACCTAAATGAAGGAACCGACAGACCTATGAACCGACAGGTCCATATGAAGGAACCGACAGTCCTATATGGAGGAACCGACAGACCTATGAACCGACAGCCCCATATGAAGGAACCGACAGTCCTATATGGAGGAAACGACAGACCTAAATGAAGGAACCGACAGACCTATGAACCGACAGGCCCATATGAAGGAACCGACATACCTAAATGAAGGAACCGACAGACCTATGAACCGACAGGTCCATATGAAGGAACCGACAGTCCTATATGGAGGAACCGACAGACCTATGAACCGACAGCCCCATATGAAGGAACCGACAGTCCTATATGGAGGAAACGACAGACCTAAATGAAGGAACCGACAGACCTATGAACCGACAGGCCCATATGAAGGAACCGACAGACCTAAATGAAGGAATCGACAGACCTATGAACCGACAGGCCCATATGAAGGAACCGACAGTCCTATATGGAGGAACCGACAGACCTAAATGAAGGAACCGACAGACCTATGAACCGACAGGCCTATATGGAGGAACCGTCAGTCCTATATGGAGGAACCGACAGACCTAAATGAAGGAACCGGTAGACCTATGAACCGACAGGCCCATATAAAGGAACCGACTGGCCTATATGAAGGAACCCTCCAGGCCTATATTGAGAAACCGACAGACCTATGTAGGAACCGACATCCCTATAATGGAGGAACCCGCATGCCTATATGCCTATATGGATGAACCGACTGGCCTATATGAAGGAACCGACAGGTCTATATGTCTACATGGAGGAATCAACAGACCTACATGAAGGAACCGACAGACCAATGAAGGAACCAACGGGGCCATATGAAGGAACCGACAGGCCTATGAAGGCACCGACAGGCCTATGTGGAGGAACCGACAGGCCCATATGAAGGAACCGATAGGCCTATGAAGGAACCGATAGGCCTATATGAAGGAACCGACACGCCTGAAGGAACCGACATTTGTAAACCAATCATCTCAGTATTTAAGTTCTTTCATGTGCTATAAAGATTTGTTCCAGTGACACATCAAATAAAAAGATGAACGACAGAGAAAGAAACCGCCGAGTTAACCTGATGCCCATCACATCCGGCATTTAAAAATTTAAAGACATTTTAATCGCACCAGTCCGTACATTTCTTCGCTTTCCTTATAGAAAAACTTTAAACAATTACAATGTTTATGAAATGTGAAAAATGGATTATAAAAGTTAATCACATGCAAAAATGCACTGAGACAGGTAGTATGTAAAAAGTCCGAGTACTAAAAGGGCCGAGCCTAAGTTGTTTGCAGTAGTACACATTTTAAAAAGTTTTGAAATAAATAAAACATAACCAATCAAAACAACATGCATTCTGCTCAATAATGTGTTAAGTGTTTTCGACCACTTGCATTTTTTCGATTACAAATTGCAAGTCTTATTTGTTTATTAATTCTGCAGCGATTACATGTTACAAGTGTGTGAGGTTGCTTTTGGAATCACATCTGTTTATGCAGGTATATTAAACGAGGTCTTATAAGCGGCCACAACTATCCTAAAGACGAGGTCATGCTTTTGTAATATCATTTGTACATGTACTATACCTTTTATTTCTAACCCATTTAGATAAAAGACTGCATTTAGTTCTTGTTTTGACATATAAATCCCTTTAAAGTCATTCAGGGGAGTCCTTTATCGGCAAAATTATTCAAGCATTGTGTTGATGTTTGTCATGATTGATAAACTCACAACATAAACCTGCATATTGATTGATCTTAATGAGTATTCCCATATTGCCGAACTATTAAGCGTTTCCCCATAAACATTTTAAAGTTCTCAAGAAATTATTGGAGCGACTATTTTTCACGAGCAGTTGTTATTTGCTAATTACTGCAAACAGTCATCTCCTAAACGCGTAGGAGGCAATGGTTGACAGTCTCAAACAATGATTGGATGTCTCATCGGAGTGGTGTTATTAACATGTTGTCACTCGTTTGCTTCAGCCTGGATATACACTTACATCCCGCTCACAGTGTAAAACCAGTCAGCTCTTGTTTAAATACACGTACACGTTCCGGAAATTTAATCTGATTGTACTTGCAATCAGAAAATCTTACTCCTAGAAAGACAAGATTAATTGCCGTGAATGATTGAGCAGCAGTAATTCTAACGGTAATTTTATCGGATAGAACGCTTAGATTTGACAAGCTGTAAAGAGTTAGGTAGGACGTTACTTGTCTTTCGTGATGTTGGAGTTTATTGACCGCTCCTGGGTGAAATCATTCACTAAGAATCAAGGAAAATTAGTCCTACATGAATACAAATCAATACTGTTGTTATAAAATCCCTAATTCAATTTCCTTTACTCTCGAAGTTGGAAATCACACCTGTCTCACCATCCAAGTAAAACACGTTCTTTTATATGCATGCAGAGTTATGTATGTTTGTACATTTTCTCCGTTCATATTGTTGATTTTGTAAAACATCTATTGCACTGTACTTTTAATAATTTCTTACAAAAGTTTTCTTTACTTCACTTTTAAGGGCTTATTCTTTTCACAAAATATCCATAAACTTTACTGCTTGTTAATGTTTATTTATTCTTATCTAATTATTCAACAGAATCTGCAATTTGAAAAGCCGAACCGTGAAGGACGACAAACTGTGATCCTAAGGTCTATCTTCTGAAGTGACGTTTCTACTAATAGAAGAGAAACGAACTGATTATTAAACAATGAATATATCGTACAGCAACGACAGTAGTGGTGGATATTCTGATGTTTGCGTGGAGTACTATAGAGAACCCGTGTGGTTGCAAGTTCTTTTTGGGATAATATTTGGGCTAATAACAGTGTTTGGAATCGGTGGTAATGCCATTGTTTGTTACATCGTGCTGGGTCATCGAAGAATGCGTACAGTCACTAACTACTTTGTTGTGAATTTGGCCGTTAGTGATCAACTTATGGCAGTTATGTGCGTTAACTTTACCTTTTACTCGACTCTGTACATGACGTGGCCCTTTGGCCCAGTAATGTGCAAAGCAGTATCGTTTTTTCAGAGTGTCTCTGTATCTGTTAGTATATTTACGCTTGTTGCCATCAGTATGGAGCGATATATGGCTATAATCCATCCACTCCGACCAAGACTCGGATCCACCGGAACCCTTCTAGTTATCGGCTTCATATGGATTAGTTCCGGCGCGTTAGGTCTACCAACTGCTATATACACCAGTGTCTATGTAGAGAATGGTATCACCTATTGCTCTGAGGAATGGGACCAAAGAGGTAACTACAGCTTCGCTACCATGGTCCTGCAGTATTTCCTTCCATTGGCAGTACTTGCCATGGCCTATAGTCGCATAGGAATTCGAATTTGGGCTCGCAAAACACCGGGAGAAATGGAAGCTAACAGGGACAGAAGAATGACTGAATCCAAGATACGAGTAAGTATAGATTTTGTTTAAAATATTTCTGGACCTCAATTCAAATTAATCAATAATGTAGTGATGGTGTCGAATATAACTTCCCTACTGCGGCGTATACACATTTCATTTGTGGATGGAGGGGTGGGGCGTTTGGGGGAGGGGGGCTAGGCTTGCGCAAATACGCATGTGATGTTTCGGGTAATTGATGTCCTTTTATAACTCAATTGTTAGGACAAGGGTTAAGGGTTCTGAGGGACGTCCCACCCTTGCTCACCCACTGGTAGGCTATAAGCAACTATTAATTTGTAAGATTGTAATGGTGGCCTTATACAACATGTGTTTAAATATCAGCGGAATTGCCATGGACAACAGTCCAATATTATTGTGGATGGCCGCGCATCGGGGTACATTTCTTGCACATACAATTCAACAGTTATTATCACGTTTTGTTTTAACTTCCATATGTATTTTGTATAACCACATGTCATTTTGTCTGTGAAATGAATATAAAAGTATTGCGTCCCATTACTATGGGTAACCCTCGTCCTATTCGCAGGTACCTTGCCTAATCCCAGGTACCCTGCTGCCCAATTCACATGTATTAGATATGTTGGTATACTTTGCCTTAGTGTGCAATACATAATTGGCGTTTAGTGGGTCGTTTATCAAGCTATTACTAAAAAGGATCCCCGTGCTCTGTTTAAACACAGAAAATTAATTAGTATTCCGCTTATGAAGGTCACACCTACACTGTAAAAACAAGTGTTTAGGTTCTGTAACAGATTTCGAACGCGTCAAGGGGTTTAGGTTAAACACCTAATAACAGTGTATAGGGCCCATGAGTTGTGTTGTTAAGCAGTGGTTTAAACATCAAACTTAAACACTGGTGTTTAGCAAACTTTGATGTACTGAGGACCTTTTAAACGCTTCCTAAACACAATGTTAACGGCCGATGCGTCAAACTAAACGCGTCATGGTAAAAACTGTAAACATTTGGCGCGTTTAGTTTGACGCATCGGCCGTTAGCATTGTGTTTAGGAAGCGTTTAAAAGGTCATCAGTACATCAAAGTTTACTAAACACTAGTGTTTAAGTTTGATGTTTAAACCACTGCTTTACAACACAACTCATGGGCCCTATAGACTGTTAAGTGTTTAACCTAAACCCTTTGACGCGTTCGAAATCTGTTACAAAACCTAGACACTTGTTTTTACAGTGTAGAATTGTGTTATGTGTTATGTTCATTAACTTCAAAGATTTAATGTCAATCTTAAGATCAAAGTGAGTAAGGAGGTGGTTGTGGTGGGGGGACCCCTGCAAGACTCAACTACAGCAAGTAAATACTAGCCTCGGATTGGAGATTCCACACAAAGCAATCACGACGTGAAGGGTTTGGGAAGCATAAGTAGGACATGTGTAGTTTTATGACTGCTCCTTGGAAAAGCTAAAACTAAAGTAAGATGACGGATGTCTAGCACGCCACCATCATTGCCATTGACCGGTATCCGTACTATGTGTGACCATGCATGAAATAGGATAATTAGGCCTAGCCTAAAAGAGAAAAAACAAAACTGTTTGTTTTGTTTTTTATATCGGGTATAGGACTCTTAAAGTTGTCAATTAGTCCTTTTCTGCGTTGTCCTTCACTTAAAGACACTGGAAACTTTGGGTAATTACTCAAAATAAATATCAGCATAAAACCTCACGAGCAACGGGGAGAGGTTGATGGTATAAAACATTGTGAGAAACGGCTCTCGCTGAAGTGACATAGTTTTCGAGAAAGAACTAATTGTCCACGAATTTGATTTAAAGACCTCAACTTCAGAATTTGAGGTCTCGAAATCAAGCATCTGAAAGCACACAACTTCGTGTGGCAAGGGTGTTTTCCTTTTTCTTTCATAGTTATCTAGCAACTCCGATGACAAATCGAGCTTAAGTTTTCATATGTTTGTTATTTTATGCATAATGTTGAGATACACCAAGTGAGAAGACTGGTTTTTGACAATTACCACTAGGTGTCCAGTGTCTTTAAACATCCCATTAGGTGATGTGCACACCATGAATTTAGACCAACTCTGTCTCGCGGAAAAACGCATTACACAAGGGGTATGTTCAGACAGCGTACTAAGTTAGACCCGAACCGGTTTAACTTTTACGAGCAGCAGGGGGTGATCGTAAAAATAAAAACCCCTTGTGTTCAGACAGCACTGAGTTAAACCCGATCCGGTTTATCTTTGGTTTTAAGAGGTCAAAGAAAACGCGACCCCGTTACTCTAACATCCTGTTTAGTGTCATGTTCATTGGTCACCGTGTGTTTACGTAATGATTACGGAGGTCAATGGGTCGCCTGTTGTGAGTTAAACCGGATGTGGTCTTTTCTATTCTGTCCACACACAGTTTTAAAAGATAAACCCGAAGCGGTCTAAAGATAAACCCCCCCCCCCCTGGACGGTTTATCTTTTGTGGGTCGAACTCAATTCAGACTAACTTTAGATCCGTTCATACACACTGAGTTGAACTCAATCGAGTTGAACCATGAGGTAAACCAACTTTAGTACCGCGTCTGAACGCACCCAACGATTAAATGGTTTATACGAGGCTTCCATTTCATAAAAGACACATTCATAACCACGCACTTTGTATAGGGTTAAACTGTATGATTATTATTTGTCTACCTTTCGAGTTAATTACCATTGTCCTTTGTGCTTTTAGTAAACGGCGCTCCCCTCCCTTTTAAACCTATATTATCTTGTTATGAAATAACAAAAACATTTATTAATTTGCAGCTTTGTTAACATAATTCCTGAGTCCCCCAAACAGTAATAAGGATACAGATAGATCAGAGCAACACAAACATTTGACAGTTTGCACACCAGTGTTATCGCCTGTAGAAATCAGTAGTAAACAATATTCATTCTAAACACAATGTTCCAATCTTTATTCAATGTGTTTCAGAAGGGGAATGTTGAATAACTTTTGTATGGACGGGCTTCATTCTTTCTGAAACTTTCCCCGGGGGGTCGCAGACGTCAACCAATGGCAATTAATCACAAATTATTATCCTTTGAGAAAAGTGGGCTATAGTTATAGTAAGTCGGGGAGTATTTATTTAAAACAAGTATTGATTCACAATGCTTAAGGCAAAAAATAAGGAAACGGTCTCAATTGAAAATGTTTGATTAGCGATTACTTTATCCTCACAAAGAAACTGTATAACAGTAGATATAGAAGGCCCCAAGCGCTTGGTGGCTGCGGGCACAGTGGACTCTTTCTCACTCAAATCACGTGCTTTCTTAGTTGCTGGTTTACATTTGAAGGCTTATTTGGATTTTCAAAGTTTAAATAATGTATTTGATTTTTTAATTTGTTTGGGGAATTTGTTATTATTAATTTTTAAAATAGGGATTACCACATCAGGCTTTAAATATTATATTTTTGACGTTATAATATTGCCACTATGCTGTAAACTACGATCCTATAGGTTTGCAGCTGATTTGTGTGAAAGAGTGCAAAAATTCTGCCATGTGCAAAGTGGCCTTGCAGGTGCACTAGTATTATAGGATGTTTAAGAGGATTGAGGTATTCATATAAACATACTATGTGACATGTTGACCACGCACAGACACACGTTGTTTAACTGTTGCACTTTGAGTAGTACAAGTACACCCCTTTGTTCTCACATGAACATGGTAAACTAAAAAAACCAAAATGTTTAAATTAGGCTGGATTGGTCATTACTGCTTTGATGCCAAGAGAATTTCAAATTCAGTCGAGAAATTTGAAAACGTTATTAACGAAACAGCTCTGCATTTAGGTCTAGTTTGGACTATTGTTTTATTTAGCATCGTTCCTATTGGTATTCTGCACAACAATCGAAGCGAGGATGTCCTTTTAAGGCACTCGGTTTGAATTAAATGTGGAGACATGTCCAACCTTATGGATCATAATGTGAGCTTCTGCTATTGTTGTATAGTATTACCTTTTAAAAGGAGTACCTTCGTGGGGTCCACGTTAAACAACCTTTTGGGCGGTTAATTGTTTCCTTGTATAAAATACCCCATAAGGGCCCCTGCATGCCCACATATAATCGTATTGTCTAGATGGACTGCGTGCACTAACACAATGCAATCAAGCTCACTTTTAGCTTCCCGTTGTTTACAATAGAAGACACTACAAAGCATGAATTAATAGCTTGACCAATAATTCAGCAATGATATAGATGCGAACAAGTTTAGAAACCTGTTTAATACGCCATGAGGTGTTACCACTGTTTGGATTCAACGAACGTGAGTGCAATGTCTACGGAGTAACTGAAGAGCTTGTAAACACAGGCGTCCATTTAGTTGAGCCCAATATACTCATCCTTTGCCGTCAAAGCAATGATAGTCAGACAACAACACAAGTCATGTGCGCTGGACACAGCACGATTGTTCTATTATAAAACATGAACACATACATGTTAATTCCGTAGCACATTTCGATACCAATGTATTCGATTCTGAATATGTTGATACAGTTGTGTTTGATTCTGAAATTTCAATACCAAGAAGCTGCCTGATGACGCATGACTATAAAATGCATTAGTCTTGTCCTCCACTAGGTCAATCACTCCAGCGTTGACCTTCCCAAAGGTACATCTGATCGTTCCCTAGTGATGCTGAATGGAACCATCCCAATTGATCTGGAAGTAGAAACCAGGGACAGAGGTTGCGTACTCACACCTTATACTTGCGAGCCTCTATGTGTGACTTTTTAGAGCTGTGGCTCAGCACTGTGAAACACCTACTCCTTCTTTCCACTAAACAGATCCATATTCAAGAGAAGAAAAAAAGGAAGAAAGATGAGTAAAGCAGACACTTATTTAGATTGATAAAAAAATCAGTTGTTATATTTCGTTTCTGTATCTTAGCTCAAAATTATGTGAACATGAGGGTCCATAAATTATGTAAGATATGGCTAGAACAAAGTGTGGTAAAGACCCAGGTAAAACGCATCTTGTTATATGCTATATAATGTCACCTAAATTGATTCGATATCGGACCCTAAATGCATAGATGGAGTTGTGTTTTGTGTACTGAGCGTTCTAGTTGTATTTTGTCGCTAACTATCTTTGCGTCATACCTTAAATTAAAAACGAAAATGAACGAAACCGAAGTCCCAGTACTCAGTATGCCTTCGTGATTGTGCCGAACACGCTGTGCCATATGTTATGCAAGTGAGTTATGCCTTCGTGATTGTGCCGAATACGCTGTGATGTCATGTTAAGCCAGTGAGTTAGCCTTCGTGATTGTGCCGAATACGCTGTGATGTCATGTTAAGCCAGTGAGTTAGCCTTCGTGATTGTGCCGAATACGCTGTGCAATCGTGTTATGCAAGTGAGTTTTGCCGTCGTGTTTTACCGTTCCACTGTGACGTCATATATGCCATTGAGAAAAGCCATCGTTCTTTTCGTTATGTTGTACCATCTTGTCATAATGCACAGTGATTAATGTCGTAGTGTTGAGCCGTTACGTTGTGCCGTCATGTTATTCACTCTTATTTAATAACGTAGTGTTGAGCCGTTACGTTGTGCCGTCATGTTATGCAAACGAGTTATGTTGCACACGAGTTATGTTGTGCTAGTAAGTTGTGTTGTTATGTTGCACCGTTACGATACGCTTAATGTTATGCAAGTCAAATATGCCGTTATGTTGTGCCGTTATATTATGCCATTGAGTTATTCCATCATGTAGTGCCGTTTAAACATACAATTGTTTTCAATTAGTCGAAACCAAATCAAATCAAATCAAATCAAATCAAACCAAATCAAATCAAATGTAATGCTTTCACAATTTCGCCGTGGTTTTGTGCCTTCGCCAATATTATTCACCGTTGCCAAGTGATTAACAGATACAAATTAACAAGGCTGAGCGGATAGGTTTTTATTGTAGAAATGATCTTAGATGCCTTGCTCACAAGTCGTTCGAAAATTTGCTTGTTCACAATTTAGATAAATGTGTATATGTGTACTTTGTTTATGTACAGTGTTAGCTACGATGATGTTTTATGGAACTTGTACAATGCGCTGATGGAACATGCGTCTTTCCGTGATTGGTTCTCGACCAATAAAACGTCACAATTATTTGTTACCAGGTTATAACAACATGGTTTGACACATTGGGATTGTTCGAACATGATTGGTCGGACACAATGGGTCGAATAGTAAAATTTATGGAGATATAATGCAATGAAATAAGTCGCAATTCATGAAGATATAACGCAATAAAGTTCAGCGATATATCGCAATAAATTGCGGCGTTTTAAAGCAAATGTACTGCGATAGACGTTGTATAGTACGGCGGTTTATTGCAACTGTACGGTGATTCAACGCAATTGTACTGCGGAAAGTTGAGCCAGCTTGTTTATCAGCCCGGTGTGGCGGTTTCAACTTTCCGCCGTGTTCAGTTTTCCGAATGACCAAATACTGTAACGTTACGTCATGCGATGCCTGCGCACTGCAAGCAAAAGTAGTCAATTTTTAGTGCTGTATTGAGTCATCCGTGTTACTCTCCTGTAGCTGTCATGGCGGCGTCCACGAGTACACGAGCGGCGAACGCGTGGATCGTATGAGAGAATTTGGTGTGGCACAAGCAGTGTGACCTGCTTAAAGTTGTACGCATGAATACGTGTAAAGATGGGGCAAGAGAATGTGACTGAACAGAAAAGAATCGTAATAATAAACAATTTGGGGTCTCTGAGAGAACTACAGTAATCGCCAGGGTACTCGCGGTGGTATTTTTGTCTGGCTACGTCACCCGGAAAACTGAACACGCCGGAAAGCTTAAACCGTTCGAACAACGTAGTGAAATGTCCGGCTACGTCACCCGGAAAACCGAACACGGCGGAAGACTGAAACCGCCACACCTGTGTATATCAGTGGCATATCATGCTGTTCGTTAGTTGTTATGTGTAACTGTTATATTGAATAGCCACCATGGCTTTAAGGCTGGCTCATATAGTAGCTGCTAAGACCCTGAGAAAGGCGACGAACGCGAATATTACAAAACGTTGGCGACAAAGTGACGGCAAAAGGGGAAACACTTCTGAAACGAAACAATTCTGAAACGAAATCTGAACGGAATCACACCGAATGTTGCTGCCATCACACATTTTCAACATGTTGAAAATTTGCCGACGGACGCGAGATTTGCGGTCATCTGCGGCCGCTAGCGGATTCGTCAGCGACAATTGATAGCAACACACGATGACTGACGGCAAATTCTAAAATTGCAAACCGTAGCTTAACGTAGCTTGCCGTACCCCCGATTCGTCATAGCAAGCGTCATGTGTGAGCCAGCCTTTACTGTTGGCAATGTATTTACTCCAACTGCAATGTTATTCAAGGGGTTCACACTATTGCGTGACGGTTACTTTCAGTTCCATACCGTTTGAACTGACACTGTCCAACCTGTTCTTATTTGTATACTCTAATTATGTCATTATTCAAACATTTCTTTTGAGGCTCTAAATATGAAATATGGACTTTATCTGAATAAGTGAGTAAATCCTGCTGAAACGAAGTTTGACTTAAATTACATTCCGTTGCAGCTCAACAAAGACAAATTAGGTGACGCATGCTGCTTCCCTCGCCCTACTCCTCTCTCTTTGGTTTGGAATGATTGATACAGCATATCGGATGTTTTTAGAAACACATCAATTTGGATGTCGGTCCAAATTGGTTGTGAGAGAGTAAATATTGACGATTACTAGAGCTGCTGACTGCCCTGCTGTATTGTACAAAACCCGTTGATTTTGCTACCATCTAAAGTCCACTCTGATAGTAACTTCCGATGCTTCATAAAAAGTGACACAGGAATACAAATTAATACTCTAAGCCCGGTAACTTATAAAGTGGAGTGTATTTTTAGCAGTAACCTTACAAATGTACATCGTTTTTTTTTTTTTTTTTTCGTTTTGGTTGACAATTTAAAAAAAAGGGGAATAAAGATTTATACAAGGGAGGCACAACTTTTGAAGGATTGCAGTGACACAAAGGATATACTTTCATCAATAAACGTATTTAATTAATAAACAAAAAACGCATTAACAAAATACGCCTGTGAAGTGTTTGATGAGTATCGTTCTTAACAGTCAAACATTAAATTTGTTACATCATAACTTTTTAACAAATTTATAAAAAAAGAGACAAGTTTCACTTGCAACTAAAGTCATTGCCACTTCATTTTTTTATATATTTTTTTACATCAATTCTCTAAAAAACAATTGTAATAAATATGTTTAAATTAATATTGTTTTTATTATTTTGTATTAATTTTAAGTCTATTAAGTTAAGTTCTGCCTTTATAACAAGCAGGGCCGTCCGAACAGGAACAGGCAAAGGTAAACAACAATGGTATCAATGTGACCTCCGCCCAGGTCACGCCCATTTAAAGCTATCGGACACATTCGGTGAACAGTATTGTCCAAAGGCCCACACTTCGTGTACCACAACTTATATATAGAATAACAAACCTGGGAAAAGTTAGGCTCAATAACATGACATCCGTAATTCCAGGTGACTTTAACATTAACAAAAACCTAAAATTGTAGTTAAAAGACGAAATCCTGTGTAATACAGGATATTATAATACAAATATAACTTGGTTTGAGGGTGACTAGTCGATATTAGCTCCCCGAGGTATTAGAAGTTGACAAATTAGTTCATCACGAGGCGAAGCCGAGGGAACTAGTTTGTCAACTTCCAATACCGAGGGGAGCTAATCGACTCACCCGAAACAAACAAACAAACAATGTTACATTTGTTTTACTATTCTTCATACACATTTTGTTTTTGTTTTCTTTCTTTTTGAAGCCATTTTTACGTACAACTTTCTCTTTTTAAAATTTGAGTTGTACCGATTTGTTCATACAAAACCAAAGATATGCTCTTCATTTCAGTGTACTGCTACATTATTTCTGTCAATACGTTTCAGATAAGGCCGAATAGTTTGGGGGACTTTTGGGACGCTTGGTGGTAGCAGACTTACCAGGTAAAATCCATTGTTCATGTGCGCGTGTTCAGAACTACGTGAACAATGGAACATTACCTGGTAAGTCTGCTGCCACCTATAGTATTCCAAAGTCCCCCATTGTTATGTTGGTCTATTTGCCTCTTCCCTGATGAAAGCAAGATTACAGGAACACGTTGCCTTGGATTGGTCGAGCTGGTTTTTGAAAAGCGTTTGTAACCGTTTGTTATGAAATGCATATTGTAAAAACGATGTTTTAAAAAAAGTAGAGTACAATGATCCACACACATTTGCCCAGACATTTCGTGGTTTTCCTTTTACTTTGCGTACTTACCCGGTCGGACATCGGGAGTCCAAAATTTTACTCCAATAAATGGTTGACCGTGTTTGTCGACGAGGTAAAAGGAAAACCACGCAATTTCGAGTAATGCTTGTGTGGATTATTAATTCTACTTTTAAAATAATTTTCTAATCATATGCAATTGATAACAAACGGTTACATACGCTTTTCAAAAACCAACTCGACCGGTCCTTTAAGTGTGTGCCCGGTGACCCGACCCTTAGATCCACAATTGTATAATAAAACAATTAAAAAGACACAATCAGCCCAATGCCAACTATAGAATAAAATCATGTTGTCATTTATTTAGAGCATCAGTCAGAGGGGTGTGATATTTGAACATGTTACCCGGCTTTATTTTGTTCAGTAACAAGTCAAATCGCTATCACACGCCAAGATCTCAACTGATTGTTTTCGTCGGCAGGCAATCGTTCATGGCATCACTAACTTGTGACGTTGAGTCTATTTTAAAGGAACACGTTGCCTTGGATCGGACGAGTTGGCCTATATAAAAAAGCGTTCAAAACCGTTTGTTATGAAATGCATATAGTTAGAAAGATGTTTTAAAAGTAGAATGATCCACACAAGTATCACTCAAAATTGCACGGTTTTCCTTTTACGTCGCGAATTAACGGTCGGCCATTTTCTACCCATATGCATTTTATAACAAACGGTTACTGAACGTTTTTCAAAGACGATCCAAGGCAATGTGTTCTTTTAAAGTTAAAGTCTCTCCATTAGATTGTCCCACCGTGTTTAGGTGTGGACGTGGACACCATGTTTACCGAATTCATATTTTCGAAAGGGGCTTTCAGGAAGTATTATCTGGATCACAGTTTTCTGGTTTTAGGGTCCAAATATAATCAAACATCGGCCTGTTCTCTAACGTTGGAACAGGCTTTACTAGTCATAACAAACGCGTAGATATAGAGCAATTGTTGTGATTATTTGATAGGAGAAAGATACTTACAGTCCATCCCCCTACACTTCTTTCTGTCTCGATTGTTGTGTGTCAAACTTTGTCGGTTGACACGTGCACCCACGGCCCTCTGGATCCGTGCATTATGCAGTTCGGTTTTTATGAAAATGATGGCATTACGTATACTGAAAAACTGGATAGTTATAATCAACATACGGGATACCTGTGAATGTTGATGTATCCATCCAAAGGTCTTTATGTGTGTATGAATGGGATGTCGGGCTCAACGTTTGTTTTTGAAGTATCGACTTCATTGGTTCCCAATTTTCATTACATGAATGTGTCTGAAGGCATACCAATAAATGTGTCGTAATACGAGACTAAGTGCGTTGTGCTCAAGAGGTGACACTCTGTGTAATAATATTTCTCCAACCCCAACAAATACTTGTGCTTTCCAAGAAAAGTGTATCGTCGTTAATATTTGACACGCAAACATCGAGAGAGAAAAAAAATACTAAATATAAAACACCTTCGTGAATGATAAAGTCAAAGGACAATAAAAATTTACCATTATTAATGTATTTGTCATGCTTGTCGCGTTCAAGGCCATTTCCAAACATTGCTGGCTCGTTGAGTGAATGAAGAAGGCATTAATTTGCATTCTACTTGGATATTTATTTACATTATTTAAGTGTTTAGGAATTTCTCTGTTTTTGTTTGATGTTAATTTGTTTTTTACACTGTGCAAAGTTTCTCAAACTTTACACTCCTAAAACTGGTTCTAATCTCACATAGTCCATGTTATATTATTATTTGTTGTTTTAGTTGCCAACTTTGATGTACATATACATGTTTTATTTATAGTTAACTTTCCCATCTCTTTGTACATAAATTGTTTCATACATATTTTATTACTCGTTTTATTACTTGTCTTACAACCAGATGTGGGGAGGCAGGTCTATGGACCACAGCAATTATTTTGCTTTTGTTTCTCCTAGCCCATCTGGAAGTATTTTTTGTATTGTCATGTATTGTTGAAATGGCTGTATAATAATAATAATTATTGCCACGAGCTGAAACAGGATCATGTTTGTCCAGGGGGGCCAATTCAACAATTGTTTCTACCATCAGCATAATAAGCAGCAGATTTGTTAACCACTGTATAACTGTAAGCAGAACAAAATAGTGTGTGCTACTATGGTCCTGTATAAAGATTGCCTCGTATGGTGTCTTCTTGACAATCTGTTATTCTACTCACACGATGATCATGTGGCTTTTCCACAAATCCATCGTCAGTACATACAGCGGTATCCAGAGCTATTTCGATCACAACCGCCTACAGTGTGAAACTTGAGGTCGATATCACTGCTACTCACTTTGCCCAAGTCGCTCAAACGTCATTGTCAAGTGCTTTCTTGAGGACACTGTCGGACCTATCTCCCTCACGCAGTAATTGCTATGGCCCTCCACAACATTTAAAGCTTAATCATTACATACAACTGCTTCACAATCAAGAAACAATCACGACCCATGTCAATATTATTCCTGATGGATGTAGATTTAAACGATTGAACTCTTGATGAAACATCAAAGACCCCTCGCAGATAGCGTGAAAGGCTAAACATAATTAGTGTTTCTCTATTTGGTCTATTCGGGATTAATTATTCGTTTCACAGTTCTGGAGGATCTTCACTGATTGAGACAAAAACAACTCCTGGTACAGAAATCAAAGCACGAAGGTTTTCAGATTTTCAGATTCGTCTACTTCCCTCAGATATACTGGATGCTTGAAATTGAGTATCTCACACGTGAGTGTTGCTGGCCTACAGACCACATAGGGGGTACACAATAACTTGCAATCGCGATGGAAACCAAACCTTGCAATATTAGTCTACGGTCAAGCAAAGCTGCGGCCCACGAAGGCCTGTAAGTTTGTGGATGCATGGGTTGAGGCAATATATTTAGTCAATACTAACAGCTATTGCCACCACTGTTATAATATACATCCCACTCGTCGCCCCATGGTGAACGGTTGAATCGTCCATGGCTTTGGCCAACTACACGTGCCTAGAATACATTTACAGTCGAGGAGTCGAGTTAAAACAAGTAATTATTACAATGTGATGGACAACTAAGCGTAGCCCGATTGTCTAGTGCCTGAGGTCTTCAAGGCGTTTTATTCTGGCTGGTTTCCGAAAGCCGGGCCGTTTGCAAATATTGTTGGTCATCGTGGACTGACAACGCACTGTTACCCAAACTGTCATTAAGCTGCTCAAGCTGCTTCAGCAAAGTTGTTTTAGTGGGAATGATATATTACAACTTTGTTTATAATGTGTTTGTTCATCATTTAAATGTAAATTTGATATTTGTACACTGAGCTTTTCGTAATTATCGATCAAAACATTATGCTTCAACCTCAAGGTTTTGAAAAACTAGAAAAACTTCTGGCGTCCTTATGATAATATATACTTTGACTTCATGTTTCTTTTATATCTGCATGTGTGATTGTTTTGGACCGTGTCCGGGGAGAGGGGGGGGGGGGTGCCATGCTTGAGTGATTTTACGAAACTTGCCACAAATGCTCATTTCCTACGTGATGAAGTGAAACACCAAAATCATTTTTACCTTAAAAGCATGTTTCATTAGTAGTTTTTACCATGTCTGCACGATTCGTCTAACTGCTGTAAAACATTGCAAACTGCAGTAAAATGCCCGAATGTGTAAACTTTATCTATAATAAAAAATAAAATAAATATCAATCATTAATGAATTAAAATCCTACATGCCCATCTCTATGTAAATGATAACCATGATTTAACAATGTGAACCTTAGACTTAGTACTGGGAAAAGTCAGAACGTTTGCTGATCGGAAGCACCGTCGGTTTACTGGCAAACTAGATTCACACTATGCCACGCAATCCTGATGGGATTGCAGGCTCTTGAATTGTGGTAAGTTCTTTTATCGGCTATAGTCAATCAATGAAGTATCCTCAGTCTTAAGCATTTGTATTTGTTAGCTATGAGGCATTTTGTTTATTCAAGTTTATTCAAGCAATACATGTATTTAAATCAAAAGCGAAGCTTGCGGGAGAAGTTGATTTGCCCCAAATGGACACTGATCTACCTTGTTCAAAATGCAAGGACCATCTGCATTTGTTATAGTTTGCTGCCTTGATCAAGGCGCTACAGCCAACCGCGACCTGCAAAATCCCAGTCCCCATCACTGAATTCCGCCAGCGCACCGCTCATACATAACACAATGCATATAATACGTGTAAAATGTACACACACACACCCATACAGTACATAGATGTACGGTACATGAGTACCTTTTGAGCAACATGCACGAGGTTGAAAGTACAAAGACACGACCGTACTCACGACTACGCTATACTGTTCTCGCTGTACAATGTACATCACAAACAATGTATACGTTGTTCGTGTATACACTGCGTGCAGTTTTTGTTGCCGAATCGTGCCGCGCACCGCCGGGCCGGGGCACACTACGCAACAGCCTTGAATCAAGGCTAGTGTTTCTCAAAATCTTACGCTTATGTAATTAATTAGATCAATTAAAGGAACATTACAGAATTGGTTTTGCTATCAAAAAAGTTGCTGGCAGTGTAAGCACTTTATGTAACCCACCATATACAGAAACTGACAAACCTGTAGAAGTTTGAGATCGATCGGCCATCTGGGTCACGAGCCGATTACAAATTTTGCGTTGCATAGATGCCAAAACAAAAATGAATTCAACGCTCACTGAGCGATAAACTCTAAACGCGAAATTACATTATTTATTTCTCATCAAATATGAAATTTCAGACAGAAATACTTCAAGGGACGTTTTCTACTATCATCATCACTATACCGTGTAAATCTGTGATCTTCACGATTTTTGCTCTTACCAATTCTGTGAAGTTCCTTTAAGCCAATTAAGTGTATGTACTTTTTGTAGGACAAAAAACACAATGTCCACAGATTTACACTAAACTTACACAGTTCGAAGATTGTGATAGTAGAAAGCTTCCCTGGAAATATTACGTGCTGAGGTACTGTATTTTTTGAGAAATGAGTAAAACAATGTAATGAAAATACTTTTCGTCTCATGAGACGAACATTAATTTAAGCATGTACAAACGTATGTTCATAACATTGTTTTACTCATTTCTCAAAAACTACAGCACCTCAGTAAGTAATATTTGAAGGGAAGCTTTCCACTATCATTATCTTCAAACCCTGTAAGTTTAAAGGGACACACCGGCTAACCATTTACGCAATTTAGGGGTGTAGATTCATAAATAATGTTTTTATAGATGGTTGCTGTAAAAAAATCATCAAAATGTCACGTACAGCGAAAAATAATTTTAAAAAACCAAAGCGAAAAAAGGCCAGCGTATACGTGTTTCCAGCCGTTGCAACTGTCAAATCTTCGTGACATTGTCGCACAATGTTGTAAGTAGACTGGTGCTTTGTTTATAGCAACGTGTTACTATTGTGCAGCATAAGGATCCAGTCTATCCATACAACCAGCATAAACGGATCAGGCAAATCCTCCGACGATGGAGGTAGACCTTCGTGCTTCGACGCACATCCAAAGATCGTCACGAAGAACACAAAGAAACTAACCCAGAATATGATGGGACAGGGACAAGTAAATAAAGCATTCCTGGCCCCAATAAACTAGGCATACTACTGCATAGCCATGATGCAGTTTGGAATGCGATCGTGGCGTTATGTGCTCCCGACGTTCCAGGACCCAATTTCATAGTGCCTTCATAGTGGCACAATATTTGCTAAGCACAAAATAGTAATGCAAAGCTGAAACTGATTACCAGCCAAATTTTAATTAAATTTGAAAACTTTTGGCTGGTTCCCGACTAAATTTTTAAACAGTAAAGAAAATTTGTAAGCAGTATTTTCTGCTAAACAGATGAAACTGATCACAACGGGCCCTGTTTACAGTGAAAGATTTTTTATCTCGGTGGGGGGGGGAGTGCATCTTGAGGGATTCAAAAGCGTCCTTGTGAGAATGTATTTTGAAACGTAAGCATAGCTGCAAATCTTGAAACGTAAGCTTTACTCGGGATTGAAAGCGTACCTTCTGATTATAGCGTAACTGGAACCTAAACATATCTTGGATTGTATAAGCGTAGCTGAGTAGCTGCGTAGCTCGAAACGTAACCATTTCTTTTGAAACGTAACCATATTTTTTGGAACGTAAGCATATCTTGGTACGTAAGCATAGCTGGGTATTTTGGAACGTAAACGTAGCTGCGTATGAAACGTAAGCCTAGCTTGACTCGGGATTGAAAGCGTACCTTTTGATTATTGCGTAACTGGAACCTAATTGTATCTTGGATTAAGCATAGCTGAGAAGCTGTGTAGCTTGGAACGTAACCATATCTTTTGGAACGTAACCATATTTTTTGGAACGTAAGCATATCTTGGAACGTAAGCGTAGCTGGGTACTTTGGAATGTAAACGTAGCTGCGTATGGAACGTAAGCGTAACCTGACTTAGTATTGAAACGTACCTTTTGTTATTATAGCGTAACTTGAAGGAACGTAAGCAAAACTTGGAATGTAAGCGTAGCTGAGTAGCTGTGTAGATAGAACGTAACCGTATCTTTTGGAACAAGCATATCTTGAAACGTAAGCGTAGCTTGACTCGGGCTTGAAAATAAACCTGTTGATATTATAGCGTAAATCATTTGAAGGAACGTAAGCGTAGCCGAGTATCTGCGTAGCTTGGAACAGAACCAAATAATACCTCAACAATCTCAAAAACAACACTTCATTCACATAATAAAAAATAATAAAAAAAGTTGACAAAATAATGCTTTGATGATCTTTTTTTATCATTATTTTTTTTTCAACCTTTTACAAAATTCTCATTCACCTGTCCTTTCTTACGATCGGGGCTCCGTTTTATCCTTTTTTCTTCTTTGTAAAACATTGTTTAAGCTACTCACACAATAACACTGTCAATATAACAAAATGCGGTATTCCTATGTTTTGACATAATCAATCTTTTATAATTACCTGAAAACTCATAACAAAAAGAAACTAGGAGCCATGAAACAAAACAGAGCATTATGCGATCATAAGAAATAACGGAATCGACACGAGGTGTACCGACTGACAAACCCACAAAGACAAACAGGTACTTTGATGTCTGGCTCCCAACCCCTCCCAAGCTAACGGCGAGACCCGCACGCTTGGAGTTCATAGCGCCCCGGATTACACCTCCAGCCCCCCACGAGACACGGCATGCGCGGTATGGTATAATGCCCCGAGGCTTACGTTCTGATTGCTTCACGCCGTGGGGCCATAAACAAGCTTCCGTTACACGGACTCTTTGAATGCGAATCTTACGTTAGTTTTTTCACCATTATTTACATTTTGTAGCGATAATTTGAATACATGATCTTTTTCGTTACTTTTAGACGGCTGGAAGTAAAACTAGCCCGGAAGGTCACGTGATTGTTTGTACCACTTTTTGGTTAGAACAATCACGCAACCTGCGTTTTTGTCTTAAAATGCTCAAAAACGGCTAAATTTGACGATTTGTTTTCAGGACTGTTCTTCTTCATTCCTTGAAGACCGTTGAAGTCATATCTTAGTCCATTTTGTAGCCCAAATAGCCCAATTCGGCCGGTGTGTCCCTTTAATGTAAATCTATGGACAATTTGAAAAAGTACCCAAATCCTTTAAACTGTTGTGGATTGTTTTTTTCAACTCCCCAATCAAGCAAGGAGTCTTCTAAAATGGTACCTGAACTGAGGTATGGCATGCATTAATTACCACGATTGTTGAGTAAGGACCTATCAGTGGAACTGTGTATTCGGTGTATATGCACGTGTACACACTGAACGAGATAAAACAAATAGTTTGAAAATCGGTCTAGCGCTCAATATTGACGCAAATATATTTACATTATGCAAAACATGGCACTAGAGTAATCATATCAACATACTATTTGCTCTATTATCATGGTACAGCAGCCTGCGATGTAGTAAAGAGAGGTTGGGTCCCCCCGTTTAATTGTATTAACTACATCGTATAGCTGCAACTTTACAACGGTCTGGTTAGGTACTATCACTCATATTTGGGGACACGTTTGCTAAACTTTTGGCGTTTTCTCGTATTTAAATCAACATCAAGATTTAACATTGTGTGTAGTAAAATCAGTAGTCAATGGATTGGTCATCATAGCAAATAGGCCTACATGCCATTATTATATTGGTAATGTTTTCATTGTTAATTTTGAGAAGTAATTAAGTTTAAGCTCTACTCGGAGGGAATAGGGCGTGTCAAATGATGTTATTGTGACCGGTGTTGGAAAGAGTTAGGACTAGTCTTATCTCAAGTTACTAGTCCTAACTTAGGACTAGCTGTACATGTTTGATATCTCGTAGGACTAGTCCTAACTCTTTGTGAAATCGACCCCTGGACTCTTTTTTTATCAATAAATCACATACGGTGGAAGTATCGTGGCCGAGCGGTTAATTAAGAGCACCGAATTCAAACTCTGGTGTTTCTGATCAACAGAGTGTGGGTTCGAATCCCCAGCCGAATAAAGGCACTCTCACACGCTTTAGTAAGCGTATGCCGACGTATGCCAACATCTCTAACACGTTGGCATACGCTGAACCAAATATGGGGTTTTCAGGCGCCGTAGCACCTGGTTAATACTATAACGTGCTCACAATTGGGTCTCAGAATTCACCACTGCAATAATCTATCTTCCTGTAATGCTACTCTCACACTAGGGAGAATATGCTAGCGAATGTGCTTACGAACGGAAATATTAAAAAATCGCTCAAACTTCGCAACATTCGCAACAAATTCACTACGTTCACAAGTCATTCTCCACCTCCTTACGAAGATCGGTCACTTTATGCTGCTCTCACACGGCGAATATGCTAGCGAATATGCTATCAGAAGGAAGTATATGACAATCTCTCAAGCTTCGCAACATTCGCCGTGTCTTCGTAAGCGTTGGTAACAAATTCGGAAACTTCACAAATTATTCCCCACCTCCTTACGAAGATCGCTCAATTTGCAAACCGGTTTGTAAATTTCAGCGAATGTTGCGAAGACGGTCATTCGGCGTGATTTCGTTAGACTTCGTTATTATTTTCGTAAGCATTGGTAACGTTGGTAGAGCATGCGTTAAGCGTTTGCAACGTTCGTAAAGGCATTGGCAAGCGTTGGTAAGCATTCGTAATATATTCGTAAGGAGAGGGCCGACCGAGGACGATCGAGGGGTGAGACCGAGATGAAAATAGTCACTATCCAACCGCCATTTTGGACGAATTCAACGCGAAATTCAAATATTCATGTTCGCAAGAACATTCGCCACTCTGTGAGAGGGCCAATACGACGCACTTCCGTACATTCAGCGAATGTTGTGAAGACGGTAACTTGGTAAGCCATTGGTACTGTTGGTAAAGCTTGCGTATTATGCGTAAGATATTGGTAAGGAGAGGTTTGAGGACAACCGAGAACATATTTACTATCAAATCGCAACATTTGGGCGAATTCATCGCGAATTTCAAAGATTCATATTCGCAAGATATTCGCCCAAGTGTGAGAGTAGCATTACCCTGTTTGGTAGATACGTGCGCTATATAAGACTTCGATGTTACTATTCTAATACAATGGTAACATTGTTATTGCAGAGTAAGATATTGCAATGTCACGTGTTATTTGTGTTTTATCTGATATTTCTTTGTTGTACTGCCATAACATTGGACAGACGTTCCTACGGTGGCTGATCTCCGCCAACAAATAAACACTTTTTCAGTATGGCGTTATAACGCCCTACACGGCGTTATAACGTCCTAAATTAGGGCGTTATTATACACATAATGAATGTTTATGAGTGCAATGGTGCGAATATGTTCATGAGTTGAAAGATGGTATACACATAATGAATGTTTATGAGTGCAATGGTGCGAATATGTTCATGAGTTGAAAGATGGAATGTTCTATTCAACGAGGCGGAGCCGAGTTGAATGGAACATTCCAGCTTTCAACGAATGAACATTTTCGCACCATTGCACGAATGAAAAACATTCATTATTTGTTTTATATAACATCCAAGTAGATCTTTGTCATTTTGATTGAAAGATACAACTTTCAAAACAAACAAAGCGTAGGCCTACAATTTTTAATTGTAGAAGCCGAATGCTAGTAATGTTACTAATATGCCTTGCAGTAACACTGCTGCGTTACCAAAGACACGCGCACGCAGTGATGTTTTTACTCAGCTTTTTCGTTCCATCCGAAAAGTACCATTGCACGCTGGCAGCGTGCAATGGTACTTTTCGGATGGAACGAAAAAGCACGGTGAGTGACTCAGCGTGTATTGGTTCTTTTATTTGCTATCACGTGACGGACAATCCTTCAATCAAATGGCAAGGATCTGCTTGGGTGTTATATAAAACGCCCTATTTTACGGCGTTATAACGCCCTATTAGGGCGTAATAACGCCCTATACTGCGTTATAACGCCCTAAATTACCTAATGGGAGACTTTCTGGGACGATAGAGGGCAGCAGACTTACCGGGTAAATCCATTGTTCTCAGAATTATGCGCATGTTCAGAACTACGTAAACAATGGAAATTTACCCGGTATGTCTGCTGCCGCCTAGCGTTGGAAAGTCTCCTATTGAGAAATAGGGCGTTATAACGCCCTAATTTTACGGCGTTATAACGCCCTATCAGGGCGTAATAATGCCCTATACGGCGTTATAACGCCCTAATTTACGGCGTTATAACGCCCTAATTGAGTAATAGGGCGTTATAACGCCCTAATATTACGGCGTTATAACGCCCCATTAGGGCGTTATAACGCCCTTTACGCCCTATAAAATAAATAAAAATAGCTAGCCTCCCTTGATGAAGTGATTTTTTTCCCCAAAATTTTGTTTTTTAAATAATGTTTAGACATTTTCATGATTGTCATCCGCTGCCCCCCCCCCCCCCCTAATGAGGAAAGACGAAAGTTATCGGTGGGGGGGGGGGGGGGGGGGGTTGGAGTAGAATCCTGGAGAAACTACTACAAGTTTCAAAACTCACATTAACTTCTAATTTTATTACATGATTATATGGGTCTGTAGATTTGTTCGGGACAGGAATTAGGTTTCGGTTAATTCCTGATTTTCGGTGACATTCAATCAACCCCAAAAGTAAGTTACCCTTCTGACTTCTATTTGGAATGTACAGACCATCACGGTTCAAATTTGCTCTGAAAGAATTCCATAACGCAGTAAAAGTTTGCACCAGAGGTTTCCTTTCATAAGGACTCTATCTATTACTATGAGTGCATCACACAATTTTGCCCTTTACATAGAGCCCTTCTTCCTAGGAAGGTTTCTGTCGCACGGTTTTTGAAGCACAAAGTGTTTCCAGAAAATAAAAGTGCTTATGATTTAACTGTGAGTTTTTTTAGTTTTTTTTTATTCTTGCTATATATGTACTTGACATATTATCACCCTTCGTGATTGAGGACTAGAAAAATGATTGTCACCATGGACCTTGCTTTTCTGATGGTTTTATGCTAACTTTAGTCGATAGGCGTCGTTTCTGTGGAAATTATTTAATAAATATAATTTGTATGCTATCCCAATATTTTGTTTTTTAAAACGGATGCTAAATCTATACAAGTTTTCATATTTTTTTCTGAATTCTTTGGCATAATATAATTACTATTAAAAAGACAGATTGGCTGGAAAGCGCTGTTTTATTCTTTAACTTCTCCCTTTGGAAAACAACTTGTGGAAGAGTAGAATAATAACACGCTTTAGCCCTTAACTTATGAAGAAAATATAAAACACTTCACAAAACTTGAACAAGAATATCTAAAAAATATTGGATCAGTCTATAGTTGGTCTTTGAAAAGCGTTTGTAACCGTTTGTTATAAAATGCATATGGGTAGAAACATGTTCTGTTAAAAAGTAGAATACAATGATCCACCCAACAAGCCTCGCAAAATTACTAACACGGTCGGCCATTTATGGGAGTCTAATTTTTGACTTCAACAATTAATGGCCGACCGTGTGAGTTCGCAGAGTAAAAGGAAAACCACGCAATTTCGACGCAAATTTGTATGGGTAATTGTATTCTACTTTTAAAACATCTTTCTACCCATGTGCATTAGATCAACTCGTCCAATCCAAGGCAACGTGTTCCTTATTTACAACTAATACGAGTTGCCCAACATGTTCAACATGCTCATCACGGTCATACAAAGAGTATGAAAGGGGTCGGAGACCACGTGTGACTTTAAAAGGTTTTTAAAATACGCATCATCAATTTGAATGAACATTTTTGATAAGTAGTACTTTAGGGCGTTATAACGCCGTAAATTAGGGCGTTATAACGCCGTATAGGGCGTTATTACGCCCTAATAGGGCGTTATAACGCCCTATTTTTCAATTAGGGCGTTATAACGCCGTAAACTTAGGGCGTTATAACGCCCTATTTCTCAATTTTATGGCGTTATAACGCTGTATAGGGCGTTATAACGCCCTACTGGAACAGTGTTTATTTTTTGGCGGAGATCAGCCACCGTACGTTCCTTTCTGTCCTCAAACCTTAACGTGACACGTGAACTCTCTGCCCATGTCACTCGGTGAAGCAGAGGATGTGGTAGGCCATAGGCCCAACTAATCAAAATCCGCGTCCATGCGTCTAATTCGCCGCACCTTGACGATTACTGACGGTGTGTTGTGTCTAGATGTGATAAACAACACACCAGCCAGTGAACGCAATCATTCACTCCCATCCAGGTGCCAATGACTCTGCAGTCACATGCAGTATGCTGTGAGCTCAAATCGCAACTGCTCATGGGAGATGACTCACAATTTTTAACAATGTCTGAATTCTTTGATGGAAGTTCAAACAGGGTGGCACTTGTCTGTCTGTAATCTAAAAGTTTCAGTATGGTCATCGTGCTAATATGGAACACGCTTCGTTCATTATTAAGTTTTTAAATCGGAGAAATAAAAACTAGTAAAGTATAGATTCCTTGGAAGATCGAGTGGAAATAATGAAAACCAAAACCCCTCGAGGGAGAAATTGTGTAATGCACCTCACAGGGCATATCTGCGCCACGTAACCCAATATCAACAGCAATAATAGAGAGGAGTTCCGACTTCATGCATACATGAGGGAACTGCGTAGAGGAACTACACACGTCGTTCCATGTGTTATGGCTTGACAAGGTAATTCAACTTCAAGTGAATGCATCACAACTGTGTCAAAGTAGGCTACATTGATAAGAAGTTACACCAACATGAGGGTCCTTAATCGATTTTAAAATTATAACTTTATGTTGTTATTTATTAGCGAGATACGAGTGGATTGTGTCTTGTGAAATCATTTGCAATCGCAAATCGCCTGTTTCAAAAGAGTTGACAAATAAACCATGTTTGCCGTAAAATGCTCACTCTTAATTATAGCACTGAACTGAGTATGAGTTTAGTATATATTTATTTTTTGGGTTTGCGGTAACACCATCTGCTTGTTGTAAAATTTTTGTTATAAAATGGGTTGTTTAAAAAGAAATTGTGTGAGCAATGCAGTTTCTTCTTTTGTATATCAATAAAGTTTTCATGTCTTATTTCTAATGTCTTTGTTACCATAGAGAGAGGACGATTTTATACATACTTCGTAAAAAGTTATATACATCATCTTGTATAAAATGCAGTATAATTATTGAATTGACTAAGCAGGTGGACAAAAATGTTCTCCCAAATTCTTTTCCCTTAAAATGTAACTGCGTCATTACAATAATATTAGGTGAGCAAAGACATTGACAACAACGGGAGTCGAACCCACTTTAATTACGTACATGCCCTCCACCAACTGGACTACTGTAGTATGCTAGGCGACGGTTTGGTCAATATCATTGTTCGAGGTGCCAGTCAGATTGGTTGAATGCAAACTGAAAGTTCAGCATGACCAGAGATCAAATCCAAAGGATATAACCCAGGAAGTGATAGATGGCAAGAGAGGGATCACTTTCAGTTCGTATTGCAAATATTGAGCAATAAACTCCAAGGGAAACTGAATTTAAGTAAATATTTAAATGGTTAAAGGGTTTGACTGAAGAAAAAAACGATATGTTTGATTTCTGAAATATGAAGTTGCATCCCCTATTAAGGTGATCCCATGGCTGCCACTTCCCCGGTTGTATCGAAACTTGGGTGTGATCCCTGGCTTCACGGCAGTTTAAAGGTTGTATGGCTTCTGACTAACACCCCGAACAAAAATATTGACAAAAAGGGAGACAGTCAACATATTTTATGCAAATGGCAAAGCGCCGGCAGCAGGTCGTTGGTTCTAATCTTGCTCTAGCCAATTTGATCTTTGCTCAATCGCAGAGTCAATCACTTGCAATAGATGGAGTAGCACCGTGCGCCATTTTCTGCGGTGTCTTCAATCTATAGATTGTGCACCAAATGACACCGCAGTTGTAAACTTGTTTAATAGAGGGCGCTACCAATTTTGTTTTGAGCGAAGTTTTAAACATTACGTCATTGGATATGAACAGTAAAGGGGTATGTACAGTAATTGATGAACGATCTGAAAAGGCTGTATTCAATGCCACGTTGCTTGAGCAGAATTAGATTTCAGGGATGAATAGAAAACTTTCCGTAAAAAAAAAAAAAAGTTAGATTTTTTTTTTACATTTAGAAAGCTTACGTCATTGCACGTTTATCTAATGAAATAATTGTATCCAATAAAATCATAGGTTCTGTAAAACAGTACTTGTATTATAAAGACAGGGTGACACCAGTGTTCACGGTAATAACCTTGTATGAGTGTGCCGTTTACTATTCATATGAATACTTGTTGTGTTGGTAAAGACGGCGTTATAGCTTGGATTTATAGCTTTTGAGAATAACCTAAAAGGGCAAAGGGAATTTTGTCGTACATTATATACACTCTGTGGTGTGCAGTATGTAGGACATTTCAGAGGGATTGTACTCATATTTTAGTTGCATTTTGACTACTTTGGTTTTATTTGTAAAATGTATTCTCCCCCTTTTGAGGAATGAGGTTTTCCAGATCCAGATTTGTAGTTGCTGTTGACTGTCACACCACGAGAAGATGTAGACTTGTGGACAAGTCGTTAAATGGCTTTCGCGGTGATAGCGTTTGACTCTCACAGCGATTCCGAATCTCCCCGTGATTCCCAGACACTGGCGTATTATCGGGAGACTACTTGCCCCCACGAGACTACTGCTCCAAAGACTACGTTCCCTTTTAATAGGGAGCTGTCGTCGGCAACCAGCAGCTTCAAGTGAAAGCAAATCTTACGAGAGCAGTATTCGATCGCGAAGACCTGAATCATTACGTCAGCACAACGACTCGACTAACTCACCGCGGCAGCCCATTAACGACTTGTCTACAAGTCAATAGTGTGTGCTGTAAGTGGTTAAAAATGTTACGTATTATTGGACTCTCAGGGAACTAGTTGCCACATGACGTGCGCGCGTCTTGACGCGCACCTATTTCACGGTGACGCAAATATCATTCACAAGCCAAATATAATACGGAACTTACAAAAGTTGTTTCATAATGCAAATATTCATAATGCTTCTCTTTCTCTTTACTTTTTACTAGAAATAAGTCTAAGACATAAATAAGGGCTTATGGACTAGCAAGGAGGTAACTAGAGCACATCTCATCCCCGGTCTGTGAGTGACCAGAAGAGGGATCTATTTTACAATGCCTTATGAACAATTGAATCATAAACAATTCAGGAAAATAAAAGGAGTGCTTTAGTTTCTCACAGTTTTCACTGTTCACGTTTAATGTAGGAATTGTATAGTCTATTTCCCGAAAACTTCGCAATGTCTTGACACACGTTTAGTTCCCAGGGGCGGAAACTTAATTCACTGGCCTAACCCAATCTGTTCCAACCAACCAGAATACATAATTAGCAACAAGTGTTTTATGATTTGTTATCCCTAGATCTAGTTTCATTAATGTCCCCACACCCTTTCACAACCCAACAATAACTAAAAATAACCTTTTGCCCTTGTTCTTTGCAGTTGGTGAAGATGTTTGCTGTGGTGGTGTTCCTGTTCGCTATATGCTATCTACCAATTCATACATTCAACATTGTTCAGGATGTCTACCAATACGTACTCTGCTATCAGTACATCCGTATTATCTACGTCACAGTGGTCGCTGTAGCAATGAGTAACTGCATGTATAATCCCTTCATATATTGCTGGATGAATAGTAAGTTTCGTGATGGTTTCAAGAATGTAGTACGTTGCCTGCCGGGTGTGAGACGGTATAGGGATAGGCAGCAGGCAAATCAGTCAGGTTCATTCCGTGGCTTGAAAAGAACCAGTACTCTAAATACACACATGCAATCCTGACTATAGGCTGAAATTATTGGTGCAATCAATGCATCAATAATTTCAAAAATAACAATTTCAAAGTAATTTGTGGCGGTAAGTATGGGCAATGGCTTGTATTCGGGTAAACTGTAAATAAAACTGGTCGATAATTAACCGCCGATGTGTTGGAATAAGGTTCCCATTTATTCCAATTATTGTGGAGGTATGTAAATAGCCTAGGAGTGTCTTATTGTGCCATATCCTATAGTTCTCTAAACTGAATTATGAGATCAATGATAATTGCGTTTGTGTCAAACTAATTATTTCATTGTACATAGAAATGTAAATAACTGCGTTGGTACTGGTTTGCCGTACATTGCAAATGATTCAGGCTTGTTTTTGATTATTAGATTATAACTGTCTACAAATTGCTGTCACTGTATGTACTTCGGTGATAATTAATGTCATAAAGGAATTTGTAATTTTGCTCTTAACAGTGAAGTGTGTCAGATAAACCAGGTTAAATATAATATAAAACAGTATAACAGTATAACTACGGCAATCAGAAACCTCAAGAAATAATGTTTCCGTCGGTTGCAGAATCCAGCGCACACCCCAGCATTTTTCCCCGGGCGGAAAAACCATGAATATTTATACCTCCCCCCAAAATGTACAAAATAACAATGATATAAATGCCGCTGGGAGTTTGGGTGGTGGGGGAGTGTTTTGTCAAGGGACTTTTACAAAAGTGATCCGGGTGTTTTGACAGATCGGATACGCTCTTGGTTCAATATTCAAAACTATCAGACACTTTGCTAAAAATACTATTTCCAAAGTATTGGAAAATAAAGAGAAGTCCTTGACTGGCCAGACCTGCAAACCACAATGGGTTTAAGTCAAACGGAAGCGGGTTTTTTTTTGTACAAGGGTTGCATTTCATGAAAACAATCTATTAAGACATAGTTAAATACATTAATTACTGTGGCAGTAAATACTAAACTACATTGATGCAGCAGAAATTTGTTATTGACAAAAATATACAGGATGGTTTCAGGTAAAATAATTTCCGCGTTGTTACAATCCAAATCGAAGTCATGCTAATTTCGAACCAGTCTGGCCGTCGAATATTTAAAATCTTGATGATTTGAAAGGCATATTTTATTCGGGTGAATGTTCACGAAGTTTTGAAATAATTTATGGCGAATATACTAGTGACACCAGTTATGCGATATCTGATATTTGTCAGTAAACTAAAATAGCTCAGTAAGATCAGCTTTACAAAATTCGTCATGCTTTCAGATTTGTAAATAATTAGTGAGATCAACTTTACAAGGCTTGAGGTGCTTCAGTTAAAAGGTTTTATCTCTAAAAGTGACCTCAGCCGATGTTTGATATTTAGCATGCTTTTGGTTCCTGACTCTTTTTACAAGCACAAAATTTGTGTTTTTTTTATCCACTACTGTATTTAAAATACAGTAGTGGATAAAACTCACTCCACTGATTGAATGAATTACTATTTAGAATGACAGTGTCGTGCATAACCAACAGTCCACTTCCAGGCCGTTTTGGTAATTGCATCTTACCAAGAAGGAGACGATTAATTAATTCACTCACCCAGCCGCAGTCCATTCAGATGAAGGCCAATTCTCACATGTGCCAAACAAGATTCGCG
This sequence comes from Asterias rubens, assembly GCF_902459465.1. Lineage (NCBI taxonomy): Eukaryota > Metazoa > Echinodermata > Asteroidea > Forcipulatida > Asteriidae > Asterias > Asterias rubens. The sequence goes on along the minus strand of NC_047081.1, from coordinate 4,988,913 downwards.
AATACTTCGTAGACCTATACCGTAAAATGTTGGTATATCACTAGTTGGAGAACAGCGTTGTATACGTTAAATTAGCCCCACCTCTTTCAGTATAACATTGTTAACACGAAAGATGTCCTCTATAAGGCGCATTAGTCCGACACGAGGTTTCCATGTGTTGCAAGAAGTCGATACTACATCGACTAGACAACTGCATCACGTTCTTCCCGATCAACTATTAATGTTTAAAGGACATAATTCAAATCTGTCTTTCCTGTACCAAAACCGGTGTTTTATCATTACACTATTGGCCAATTCACTGCGTTTGCTTCGCCTACCTGACAGTTCTGTTGTTCTAATTATCTTTCGATTATACAATCTGAATTGTGTAATAGGTTTAGTACTGATGAGGGTTTGTTTTGCCAAATGTGTCCACGAGTTGTAAATATTACTTTAGTCTAGATATCCAAAAGTTACCCCGAGTATTGCAAGCACGCTGTTGCTGTACCTGTTTATCATACCGTGTGATACTATACACATAATGAATGTTTATGAGTGCAATGGTGCGAATATGTTCATGAGTTGAAAGATGGTATACACATAATGATGTTTATGAGTGCAATGGTGCGAATATGTTCATGAGTTGAAAGATGGAATGTTCTATTCAACGAGGCGGAGCCGAGTTGAATGGAACATTCCAGCTTTCAACGAATGAACATATTCGCACCATTGCACGAATGAAAAACATTCATTATTTGTTTTATATAACATCCAAGTAGAACTTTGTAATTTTGATTGAAAGATACAACTTTCAAAACAAACAATTTCAACTGTAGAAGCCGAATTTTACTATGCCTTCTTGCAGTAACACCTGCTGCGTTACCAAAGACACGCGCACGCAGTGATGTTTTACTCAGCTTTTTCGTTCCATCCGAAAAGTACCATTGCACGCTGGCAGCGTGCCAGCGTGCAATGGTACTTTTCGGATGGAACGAAAAAGCACGGTGAGTGACTCAGCGTGCAATGGTACTTTTATTTGCTATCACGTGACGGACAATCCTCCAATCAAATGGCAAGGATCTGCTTGGGTGTTATATAAAATGTTCTATTCAACGAGGCGGAGCCGAGTTGAATGGAACATTGGAATGTTCATTCGTTGAAAGCTGGAGCTTTCAACGAATGAACATATTCGCACCATTGCACGAATGAAAAACATTCATTATTTGTTTTATATAACATCCAAGTAGAACTTTGTCATTTTGATTGAGAGAAACAACTTTCAAAACAAACAATTTCAACTGTAGAAGCCGAATGCTAGTAATTTTACTATGCCTTCTTGCAGTAACACCTGCTGCGTTACCAAAGACACGCGCACGCAGTGATGTTTTTACTCAGCTTTTTCGTTCCATCCGAAAAGTACCATTGCACGCTGGCAGCGTGCCAGCGTGCAATGGTACTTTTCGGATGGAACGAAAAAGCACGGCGAGTGACTCAGCGTGTAATGGTACTTTTATTTGCTATCACGTGACGGACAATCCTCCAATCAAATGGCAAGGATCTGCTTGGTTGTTATATAAAAACGACTATAGAACTAAAATAAGTTGACATGAAAACTAACATCTAAAGACGTGTTTTAGGAATTATATATATTATGTACATATTACATTTTAAAGTTCCAGTAAGTGTCTTTACTAGTTGTTGTTGTGAGTAAGCGGTATTTGTTTGGAAGTGTATTACAAATTACCAGATAGATATTCCAATTCCATTTTCTTCTGAAATTTACAGCAACCTTGCAGAGCCTTTTGATGTACCTTGTTCACTCAGTCAACTTGGCAAGTGGGTGTATGATGGGGGTACCGTGGTGCACTATGGCCGCTGTAGACGACGTTTCAAATGTCATACCTTGATGTATCTATACTGCACAATGCCAAAAACAAAGTCTGAAATAAAAAAAATAAATGCTTTAATTATAACAAAACAGTTTACAAGTAGTTTCAACTACACGTAAAAAAATGGAGAAGATGTATTCATACAATTTGCACCAGCTTTTCACTTTATCTAGTCTCAGCACCAAAGAAATCAAGTGAACGTAGCATTGTATATCGTGTGGTTTTCACTTATTAAGTAGTTGTACAACTCTTGTCTTGACATGGCTATCTATATCTAATTGCGTTCTGTGTATCGATAAACTGCGATGGTGGAATTGAAAGGACGAAAAAAAAAAAAAAAAAATCTGAAAACTTGTGTCGGCAACATTGTTCACATATTTTAATATTAAATTTATATAAACAAATTATTATAAAGATTTTTATCTTTGAATGTAATAGACAATAACATCATTATAGCATATAGATATCTTGTTACTAAACCTTTCACAACAAACCGTTATTGGTTGCCATTTGATCGAGGCTCTGTATGATTATGTGTTTTTATTAAGTTAATTCGAGGTCGTTTGGGATCAAAGTTGTAATTAGCGGGTATTTTACAGCAATATCTTGCCTAATTTAAAGAAGCTCGAAACTTTAGGTATATAAAATTCGAGAATATATATATCATGTCCCCAAATAGTTACGAATTTAGTTTTGTTACTGTTGTTGTTATTGTTGTTGTTGTTGTTGTCACCAGTATAACGGGCGGAGTTAACTGGCTGGTTGTGACACCAACTATAGTTATAACCCCCAGTGGTGGAACTTGTAGTTACTGTGTCATGCAAACCTTCTTGATCATCTACGTCAAAGAACATCATCTACAGCAGGAACTGCAAATTAAGAATAACACACAACATAATTTATTAACAGTAGAAAATTGTATTAGCTTTAAATTAAACATGATCTTCGAAGACACTGACAAAAGGTGGACCTTAATGTATTAAGGTTCACACTATTATTTTAAAGAATTTCTACTGCGTAGCATTAAGACAAGTTCAAGAAAACAACATTTCCATTTTCCTTCTCGGTGTTGATGTCATCCCAATTCGACCTTAAAAGCTTAAAGGGAAACTTAGGTACACGTTTGGTAATTACTTAAAACAGGATATTAACTTAAAAATTGACTTGGTAAACAAGCATTGGAGAGCTGTTGATAGTATACAAGATTTTGATAAACGGCTCCCTCTGAAGTAGCATAGATTTTGAGAAAGAGGTAATTACTTTCATTCCTTTAATTTGTAAATAAGTTTTGGAGTGTTTTGTTTGTGAATGATGAGATATTTTTGAGTGTGAATAAACGGAGTCGTATAACTCCAATCAAGAGAAAGAAAAAAAAATACCTCTAGCCAGAAGTCTTTTATTCCTATCTGAAAGCACACAAATACGTACACAAGGGTTTTTTGGTTCTCTCATCAATTTGTGCCAAATTCGATGACCAATTTAGCTCAAATGTTCACAGGCTTGTTATTTTATGCTTATGTTGGGATACACCAAGTGAGAAGACTGGTCTGGGACAATTACCAAACGTGTACCTTCCCTCTAATGATAAATCAAACGATTTGCCGCCAAGTCACCAACCGATACAAACCTGATGTACACATTAATTTGAACAATCTTGGATTAACAAAATTCATTCGGGCCATTTTCATTTTCCATTTTGTGAATCATCACTTAAAGGCAATGGACACTTTTGGTAATTACTCAAAATAATTAGCAGCATAAAACCTTACTTGATAACGAGTAATGGGGAGATTGGTGAAGTATAAAACATTTTGAGAAACGACTCCCTCTGAAGTGACGTAGTTTACGAGAAAGAAATAGTTTTCCACGAATTTCATTTCGAGACATCAGAATTATAATTTATGTCTCGAAATCGAGCATCTGAAAGCACAAAACTTCGTGTGACAAGGTTTTTTCTTCTTTTATTATTATCTCGCAGCTCCGACGACCGATTGAGCTCAAATTTTCACAGGTTTGTTGTTTATGCATATGTTGAGATACACTGTCTTTGACAATTACCAATAGTGTCCAGAGTCTTTAAGAGTTGTTGTTATTCTGAGTTGCCATAAGCAGTGGAGGTATTTTTCCGCACGTGTATAAACGAAGGGGTGGGCCGATAAGTAGAAGTTATATACGTGTAAGTTGGTACTGTACAGCAAATACATGTAGGGGATGTTAAGGACGACTCAACTCAACTCAGCTCTTTGACTTTGCAAGTCAATGAGCGCGAGTGTTTTCCAAGCATTAAAGGCCTACTCGGAGAGTAAGTTTACCCAAAAGTAAGTTAAATGTTATCGCGTAAGACTTGCACGGTCTGTTAATTACGCAACTTCTATTGTTCGGCAGTTACCCTTATTTTAGTGTGACTACATTTTGGTTCTCATGATACATTATTGTTTTGAACTAAGTTGCTTATACGTGAATAGTGGCAAATAAACAGAAGCATCAGTGTAATGTATGTGTGCATTGAAAAAAAATATGTATTAAAACAAAACAAACAATAAATGGATGCATTGTATGCGCTTAAATATATCAATCATTTTTGACATTCTAATTAAAGATAGTCCTAATTATTATTATTTTGTTAGTGTTACTTTAGATGGAGTTCCAAATTACAGTGCATATTTTTTTTGAGCGAGATTTGAATCAAAGGCCTCCGGAATGACGTGTTCTACTCACTACGTTCTACTCATTGGCGGTATGTGTGTTCAACATCCAGCCAGGAACACCGGGGCGAACCGGGGGCGAACCCCTGCTCTTTTCGATAAGTGCCATGGGTTATTTTAGGTGCGTTACACAACACACGGATTGTTCGGGTTAAACAGAATAATTTGTTGATAATATGGAGACGGCCCACACAGGACGTAGCTCACCAGGTGATGGAGCGCCTACATGTTAATCCGGAGGCAATAGGTTCAAATCCCACTCTAGTTAATTTTGTCTTGTTAAATTGTGGTCATAAGACACAACACCGCATGTATGTTGTTTCAGAATTAGCAGCGATTAGATGAACACTACTTAAAGTATTAATTTTGGTTTTTATCCATGCACCGATTTGGCACTGTATAATAACAGGTATGTTTTTCACAGGACGCGGGAAAGTACTGAGTACACAGTGCTAACACACATCGGTGTGTGGGTAAAAACCAAAATTAATATTCTTTATCCCCGATGCAAATTAACCTGTATTATATTATTTAATATGTTCAAAACTGGCTTGATTTTTTTAAACACTGCTCGTTGGAGTAGCGAGTATACGACCAAAATGTGTACATTGTTTTATCACTGTCAATGTTTCTTTCCATGTCGTGCATGAATGCATGAAATAACACAAATACCCAACGAAAGGTGTCATTCAACATCGCAAGTTAATAAACGAATTAATCATCACTTTTCACTACGATACGGATAATGATGTCAATAACGTTCCCGATATTGAGTTTTTGACGACGTTTCCTGTTCTAGCCTTTTGTAATCAAAGTATGATCGGTGTGTTGTCATTCGTCTCAATAATTGCCTTTTGCAAATTCACGAAGAGATGGGAATCCCAAAATATGAAGTACATTGATTCAGAAACGTTGTCATGACGATGGTCATGTAGCATTATAAGAACGATGTTTTTGCGGGAACCTACATTTAATTATGGTATTTTAGCTGACATATTGATAACAATTGACGGAACAATTGAACGGTTTCATTGTTATATCACTTAGGTGAGGGTTTTTAAATGGCAAAGCGTGCATTGTCGAAGTATCTAATTGAACTGGAAAATACACTTTACAGAAGAAAATCTCGAAACACCTGTTGACATTGCCGTCTCTTAATACCGTCACAAATATTGTTTTTCTAGATTGCTAAGAGCATAACCCTTTGTTTAATTAGACAACATAAATTGGTTCTTCATTGCAAACACCCTTTGATCGACACAGATCAGCTTGGTCTTCGATCGTCACAACTGGGCCCAGTTTCCGTCAACGATTCTTCACTTACGCGCATCAGAATGAAGTTACACCCATGAAGCGGAGCGTACTTTTGCACGAACTCGGGAAGGGACAGAGGTAATCAAACATTATGCAGTTGCCTATTCGTTCGCATGGTTGAGTAATCGTTTCTAACGAAGAAGTAATTCGTTCGAACGTATTATTATCCGTTCGAAACTTAGCCAAGCCATGAACATAGAGAGAAATGCCACTCAAATAAAATTATTAATGTGCTTTTTCAAAAAACGAAGCTATAGAAAAGAAAGTGTGTGTTCGAATCTCCGGCCGTGACAATTGTGTCCTTAAGCAAGACACTTAACAATTGCTTCGTCCTTCAGATGGGACGTAAAGCCATTGGTCCCATGTGTTATGTAACGCATGTAAAAGAACCCAGTGCACTTATCGAAAAGTGAAGGGGTTCGCCCCTGTGTTCCTGTTCCGATCGGCAGCAAATTGCGCCACAGCACCTTGTAAAACATTACATGGTGCTATCAGAATTATAGGTCTCATAATTCAAACATAGTCCAACATCTGGCAGGAAATACTGTATGTTACAGCGCCTGGAGCGTCACTTGGTTACGGACATGTGCGCTATATAAGAAGCCACAATTATTATTATTATTAGAAAGATTGTAACATGACAACCCAAAAAGTTAACTTTATACACAATGAACACCCGCAGTGCACTTGGGATCCATACATCATTCCAAAATCAACGAAATAATAATCACTTGATAGAGCATGTTTTCACCTACCAGAATACACTGAAAGGTGAAAGTGTCATGGCTAATCGAATGTGACGTCACAAGTTGACCAAAAATCGTCGAACACAGCCAAAATACGATAGTGCCTGAGTTAGAATTTGCACCAGCACACTCGGGTGGGGTTTCCGCAAGAAGTAATCGCGCTAATTCGGCTTTTCGGGGTGACTCAAAAATTAACAAAATTATTCCCCGGGCAGGGAAAAGGGAAAAGCAGACATCAGTGTAAGTGAAGTGGCAGAGCGGTTAAGAGCACCAAATTTAAAATCTGGTGTTTCTGAATACCCCAGTCGAGACATTTGTGTCCTTAAGCAAGACACCAATACCATTGCTTCGTCCTTCGAATGGGACGTAAAGCTGTTGGTCCAATATGTTGTGTAACGCGTGTAAAATAAGAGAGAGGGGTTCGCCCCGGTGTTTCTTGCTGTATGTGCCGTAGCACCTTGTAAACCCTGATGATACTCTCACACTAGGGAAAAAATGCTAGCGAATGGACCTACGAATGGAATTATTTGACAATCGCTCAAACTTCGCAACATTCGCCGTGTTTCGTAGGCGTTGGTAATAATTTCGGAACGATCACTAGTCATTCTTCACCTCTTTTCGAAGATCACTCAATCAAAATGTGGCGAATATTCTTGCGATTATGAATAAATTCTTGCGAATAAAAATGTTTACATTCGTGGTGAATTCGCCAAACAAACGCGATTGGATAGTAAATATTTTCATCTTGGTCACCCCTCGGTCGCCCCTCGACCTCTCCTTAACAATATATAACGAATGCTAACCAAAGCTTGCCTTACAAATAGGCAACGAACGCTGCGCACGTCGCGACTAAGCTTTAAAGCGATTGCTAGCGAATATTACGAATGCTTGCAATTGCCTACGCAAGGGCTTACAAACGTTAATAATGCACTTAGGAATGCTTACCATCGTTGCAAATGTCTTGCCATTTTCTGACTAATTTCCGAAAAATGGATTACGCGGGCCCCGATTGCTATAAATACCGGGGCGAATCTCGCTCTGGCCACTTGTTCGTTTGACAAACAGCAACACCACATTTGTAAGAAAGGGGACCCGCGAAGGTTACAAACGCCTTACAGGTGCCTTTACGAACGTTGCCATTGCTTACGCATGCTTTACAAACGTTAACAAAGGCTTACCAATGCTACCGAATGTCGAGGCGAATGACCGTCTTCGCAACATTCGCTGAAATTAACAAACCGGTTTGTAAATTGACCGATCTTCGTAAGGAGATGGGGTTTGACGGGTAAGCGCTCCGAATTTGTTACGAACGCTTACGAAGACACGGCGAATATTACGAAGTATGAGCGATTGTCAAAAATTTTCATTCGTAAGCACATTCACTCTAATATTATTCGCAACATTGAACAGTGAGAAACAGCATTGGGAAGCGCTTTTTAATTTCGTAAGCATTGGTAGCCATTAGTAACGTTGGCATTATTGTGCGTAAGCGTTGGCAACTTTCGTAAGCTATTGTAATGCATTGGCAATGGCTAGCAATGTTAAGCATTCGTACACATTTGTAACATATTGGTACGGACAGGTCGAGGGGTGACCGAGGGCGAACGTGAAAATATTCATGACCAATTCGCAAATTTTTGGCAAATTCACGGCAAATTCACAGCGAATTTCAAATATCCATTTTCGCAAGAATATTCGCCCAAGTGTGTGAGTAGCATTATAAGGTGCTAAATAATTGGGTCTCAGAATTCATCACTGCTAAAACCTCTCTTTCTGAAAGTTTATATATACTCAGCGCCTTGTTTGGTAGCTACGAGCGCTAAAATGAGACTTCGATATTATTATTAAACCAAAATATACATGTTTATGACTATTTGTGTACAGCTGGTGGTTTACAAGTTAGTCAGTTTATACACTTGTCATTAACAATTCTACACAAAATTTTTTTTGGGGGGGCGATGGGAATGGGTGCTTGAGCCCAACCCCTCCAGAGTGTTTCAGTTTGCTTCGAAAGCTTCTATTTCCAACCACGCACGCTCCATCTTTGGCAATTTGGCCCCACAAAATGTTGGTTTGGATGCGCCCTTGAATGACTAGGGTGGAGGTTAGCTCCTGCTTTATTTCTCGTCCTGACAAGCAATGGTCAAGATAACCATTGTCAATACCTGCATATATGTGGAACAAAGCCACAAACTATGGATCACCTCCTGAGATGCCCCCTCCTATCTGGAGCAAGAATGCAGAACTGAAGACCTTGCAGAGAACAATGATATTGCTAGGAGCTGTGTTCAGTATACAATTGAGTGTGCAAGCCCAAAGTCCAAACCGTTACTATAAAGAGCCGACAATGGAAACATGTGAATCCTCCCGAAGTGTTCCGCGACATTGGCACCCATTTAGCAAATCTAGAAGTTGATCACGACTGCTTGGATTCCTATGTCCTGCTAGACGTGAGTGCTGCTTTTGACACTGTTATTCACAACATCCTTCTCTCTCGGCTCCAGAATTACATTGGCATAGAGGACACAGCCCTAGCATGGTGTAAATCGTATCTCTACAATAGAACTCAGCATGTATACATTGGCACCGTGTGATATCCGACCCTGTTGTTTTGAACTACTCGGGGTCGGTACTCGGCCCGCAGTGGTTTACGCTGTACACTTTACCGATTGATGACATCGCCCTGAAATTTAATCTGAATTACCATGTGTACGCAGACGACACTCAACTATACATCACGTTTAAATCTTCTCAAGAAAACGCCAATGCATCTATTGCAAGACTTGAAAAATGCATCCAAGAGATTCGACGTTGGACACAACAAAACTTCAAGTTAAATGATGATAAAACAGAGTTCCTTCTATTTGGGTCACGTCAACAGTTAACTAAGGTTTCAGTGCCATACATCTCCATCGGTGATGCTCGGCTAGCTCCCTCGCTAAAACTTAGGGGTTATTTTTGATTCATCGATGACACTTCAGCCACACATCAACAGCATTGTTCGTTTATCATCATATCACATCAGGAATATAGGTAAGATTCGCAAGTACTTGGACAAAAGTGCCACTGAAAAGGTCATTCACACATTTGTTACTTCTCGTCTTGACAACGGCAATGCTCTTCTCTACAGGCTTCCTAACAACCAGATTTCCCGACTTCAACGGCTCCAAAAAACTGCTGCCCGCATTGTGACACTGTCTCGAAAATCCTGTTCTATCACCCCCATTCTGAAACAACTACACTGGCTCCCTATCTCTCAACGAATCATCTTCAAGCTGATGCTCATTGTCCACAAAGCTCTTAATGGCAAGGCTTCCCACTATATGTCTGAACTGCTTCAAGTTTACACTCCATCAAGGAATTTCGATCAAGTTGTATGCTTCTCCTCATTGAACCCAAGTCTCGACACTCATTGTTGTCATCTTCAAACATTATTACGATGGACTATATTCGTTGTTTAATTAGCAGACGAACAAGAAACAAATCCCTCTAACACGCGGTTGTTTCGTACACAGCGCTGGAAATCGACCAACGCTGGGAACGATCAAGGTGATGTACACCAGTGTACATCACTTTTCATGTTACCCGGCCCGTCGAGCCATGTAACATGCGTATTTTTTGCACGGCACGTGATTGGTTCTTGACCAATCAAACTTCACAGTTTGTTACCGAGGTATAACAATTCTGGCTGAAGCGCAACATCTAGTGTGTCGACACGATAAGATGAATACCCGACTCTTCACATTCAGCGTGTTGGGTCATTACCAAGACAAGAGGTTGAACAGTTTCTCAGAGGAGTCCAAATGACGACCTTGCTAAAACTGCTAGTACTGGTCAACATTTAGTGACACGCTAGACCAATATTGAATAAGGATTGGGTTCTATATTCGATTAGAGACCTATACTCACCAAACTGCTGACAGACTGAAGTGAATTTATCCAGTGACTGTCTTGTTAATAAGCAAACATATTGCAGACTTGGATTTTCCAATGATGCATGAAGTAAACCTTCAGCTACTCCTGAGCGAAATCATATTTTTATCGCCAACATTACGTGTGCTGCAGTTACAGCAAAATAATTGCGGAAATGAAGAGCTGAATGCAGTTCTATTTTTTGTCAAAGAGAAAACAATCATATGCAAAGATAACACAGAAATGCTGATCAATAGATACGTCCAGAGTTTTCTCTGAGTTGGCAAAGGGTTTAAAAAAACAAAAGTAAAACGATATTAAATAATTATCAAATCTTATTAGATTAAGAAGTTATTAGGTGAAATAAAGTAACAAATAATGAATAGATGAATAATATTTGAGTACATAATTTACTCAACAATCAAATCAAAAATACAAGAGGGGTAAAGCAAACAAGCAATCCAAGGTTTCAGTGATAATCAAAGAAAATGCAATCAAAGGGTTTCCAGACAGAAAATAACAATTAAAGGTTTGAACAATCTCCGTTCCGACAATTTGATTACATGTAATAAGCGATGTTCAACTAATCATATTTAACGTCCATACGTAATTACCCCTTAATACAAATTGTTACCGGAGGAAAATCACTCAACAGAGTGAAACGTCATAATGAAGCCAGGTGTGATGTTACAGAGATGTTCAGGGTTAGAGCAACATTTGATGGTATAAACCAGTTCGCAAATCGTTTCACTTTGAAGTAATGTGGTTATGGAAAAGACTATGAAGTTTTCATGCCCCAAAATTGAATCTTAGAAGCTTTACTGACAGTAACGTTTCTGAGATTGTATTTTCCAATTATGAATAACTGCATCGACACAACCACTCCAGATTTTTCGGCGACATCTCAAAACCAAAACTTTCATAATAATATAATTAAGACAGTCGACCGGTTCCAAAAACCAAAGCTATTTTTTTTTTAGATGGCCGATTATTTAATCGGACACTTTTGGTATTTGTCAAAGACCAGTCTTCCCACTTGGTACATCTCAACAAATGCATAAAATAACAAACCTGTGAAGATTTGAGCTCAATTGGTCGTCAAAATTGCGAGATATGAATAAAATAAAAACACCCTTGTGACACGAAGTTGTGTGCTTTCAGAAGCTTTCAGGTGATTTCTCTTCACTTAATGTTTTATACTACCAACCTTTCCCCATTGCTCGTGACCAAGTAAGGTTTTATGCTGATAATTATCTTGAGTAACTACCTACAGTGTCCACTGCCTTTAAATTACACATTGCAATCCTAACTATAGAACGTGCCTTCAAACTTTCATTTTAACTATTTAGGCGGGAATCATTTGGAATGCTGAATGACGTTTTGTATGATCTTGCCCTCGACCAGGCAAACACAAGACAGTATGTCAAAGCGTTTATTCTTAGAGAAATATTTCGCAAAATAAACCAAGTTGTAAAAAAAATATTGTTTAAACGATCTCATTCAGTTGAAATGCTTACTTCTCAATTATTCATTTGACATTCTCTGTTTATTTTGAAATTTGTACCTTCTATCTTGAAATACCAGTCTCAGACTTTGCCAAAGAAATTTCTGGCGGGAGCCAGTGCTGGTTTGTTTTGTCATTGATATCCTAAGGCATAACCCGAGCAATCAGTCAAAGGTTCCAACCATCCATGTGGATATTATTGGATTCACACAGAGAGCTGAAATGATTCCTGTCAACAGTTGAATTGGACTGAATCTTCACTCGAATCTTCCTCTTGCAAACTATTTAAAGTACGTCACCTTCGATATATAGTCCCAAAAGCTATATTCGATTGTTGCCTTGGTGATCTGATCACTGCTTAAAGATGAACAACGGAGACGGTAATCATCGGTGAAATTGAACATTCTCATTCTGAAAGCTCATTTGTTGATCGTTACATTTAAACTAGTTCCCATGTGAAAGCTCATTGATTGATTGTTACATTTAAACTAGTTCCGATCTGAAAGCACATTGATTGATTGTTACATTTAAACTAGTTCCAATCAGAAAGCTCATTGATTAATTGTAACATTTAAACTAATTCCAATCTGAAAGCTCGTTGATTGATTGTTACATTTTAACTAGTTCCAATCTGAAAGTTCATTGATTGATTGTTACATTTAAACTAGTTCCAATCTGAAAGTTCATTGATTGATTGTTACATTTAAACTAGTTCAAAACTGAAAGCACATTGAATGATTGTTACATTTAATCGATTTCGAATGTGAAAGCTCATTGATTGATTGTAACATTTAAACTAGTTTCAATCAGAAAGCTCATTGATTGATTGTTACATTTAAACTAGTTCCAATCTGAAAGCTCATTAATTGATTGTTACATTTAAACTAGTTCCAATCTGAAAGCTCATTGATTGATTATTACATTTTATATAACACCCAAGCAGATCCTTGCCATTTGATTGGAGGATTGTCCGTCACGTGATAGCAAATAAAAGTACCATTGCACGCTGAGTCACTCGCCGTGCTTTTTCGTTCCATCCGAAAAGTACCATTGCACGCTGGCACGCTGCCAGCGTGCAATGGTACTTTTCGGATGGAACGAAAAAGCTGAGTAAAAACATCACTGCGTGCGCGTGTCTTTGGTAACGCAGCAGGTGTTACTGCAAGAAGGCATAGTAAAATTACTAGCATTCGGCTTCTACAGTTGAAATTGTTTGTTTTGAAAGTTGTTTCTTTCAATCAAAATGACAAAGTTCTACTTGGATGTTATATAAAACAAATAATGAATGTTTTTCATTCGTGCAATGGTTCGAATATGTTCATTCGTTGAAAGCTGGAATGTTCCATTCAACTCGGCTCCGCCTCGTTGAATAGAACATTCCATCTTTCAACTCATGAACATATTCGCACCATTGCACTCATAAACATTCATTATGTGTATATAAACTAGTTCAAAACTGAAAGCTCATTGATTGATTGTTACATTTAAACTTTTTCCAATCTGAAAGCTCGTTGATTGATTGTTACGTTTAAACTAGTTCCAATCAGTTGAATGATTGTAACATTTAAACTAGTTCAAATCTGAAAGCTCGTTGATTGATTGTTACGTTTAAACTAGTTCCAATCTGAAAGCTCATTGATTGATTGTTACATTTAAACTAGTTCAAAACTGAAAGCACATTGATTGATTGTTACATTTAAACTAGTTCCAATCTGAAAGCTCATTGATTGATTGTAACATTTAAACTAGTTCCAATCTGAAAGCTCATTGATTGATTGTAACATTTAAACTAGTTCCAATCTGAAAGCTCATTGGTTGATTGTTACATTTAAACTAGTTCCAATCTGAAAGCACATTGATTGATTGTTACATTTAAACTAGTTCCAATCTGAAAGCACATTGATTGATTGTTACATTTAAACTAGTTCCAATCTGAAAGCTCATTGATTGATTGTTACATTTAAACTAGTTCAAAACTGAAAGCTCATTGATTGATTGTTACATTTAAACTAGTTCCCATGTGAAAGCTCATTGAAGTTTGTTACATTTAAACTAGATCCAATCTGAAAGCTCATTGATTGATTGTTACATTTAAACTAGTTCAAAACTGAAAGCTCATTGATTGATTGTTACATTTAAACTAGTTCCCATGTGAAAGATCATTGAAGTTTGTTACATATAAACTAGATCCAATCTGAAAGCTCATTGATTGATTGTTACATTTAAACTAGTTCAAAACTGAAAGCTCATTGATTGATTGTTACATTTAAACTATTTCCAATCTGAAAGCTCGTTGATTGATTGTTACGTTTAAACTAGTTCCAATCAGTTGAATGATTTTAACATTTAAACTAGTTCAAATCTGAAAGCTCGTTGATTGATTGTTACGTTTAAACTAGTTCCAATCTGAAAGCTCATTGATTGATTGTTACGTTTAAACTAGTTCCAATCTGAAAGCACATTGATTGATTGTAACATTTAAACTAGTTCCAATCTGAAAGCACATTGATTGATTGTTACATTTAAACTAGTTCCAATCTGAAAGCTCATTGATTGATTGTAACATTTAAACTAGTTTCAAAACTGAAATCTCGTTGATTGATTGTTACATTTAAACTAGATCCAATCTGAAAGCTCATTGATTGATTGTTACATTTAAACTAGTTCAAAACTGAAAGCTCATTGATTGATTGTTACATTTAAACTATTTCCAATCTGAAAGCTCGTTGATTGATTGTTACGTTTAAACTAGTTCCAGTCAGTTGAATGATTGTAACATTTAAACTAGTTCAAATCTGAAAGCTCGTTGATTGATTGTTACGTTTAAACTAGTTCCAATCTGAAAGCTCATTGATTGATTGTTACATTTAAACTAGTTCCAATCTAAAAGCTCATTGATTGATTGTTACATTTAAACTAGTTCCAATCTGAAAGTCCATTGATTGATTGATTGTTACATTTAAACTAATTCCATTCTGAAAGCTCATTGATTGATTGTTACATTTAAACTAATTCCAATCTGAAAGCTCATTGATTGATTGTTACGTTTAAACTAGTTAAAATTTGAAAGCTCATATTATGTTTACTAAAAATAAAAAAAAAATAAATAAATAAATAAATAATAATAATAAATAAATGAATAAATAAATAAATAAATAAATAAACAAATAAATAAATAAATAAATAAAAAGGGAAGCTTGTTTGCAATTTTACCAGCACTTGGGAAGCCATGGAAGTTCCATTGTGGAATAATGTCAAGGTTACTAGGGACGAATCACTTTTAAAGAGCCCTCTTCTAAAATCTGTGGGTTGTTATAATGTGGGTGATGTTGTCAGACAAGGAGAACTGGTTTCCTTTCATGATATTGCCAGAGCTTGTCAAATTAAACATTTTAATGCTGGTAGAATTTTGAAGAGAACTGAAAAAAACACATAGATTATACGTTAATCAATGAGAAAAGAGAAGGACCGGCGGTGCACACAAGTAACTGGCTCGCCATTTGTGATCATCGAAGCAAAACTTTTCCTATTTGTGAAACTAATGTGAAGTCTAATTATATGAACTGCATAATGTGTAAATTTGTTTCTCCCAAGGTGCAAGTTAAATGGAAGCACATTTTTCACCTAGGACTAGATTTTCCTTGGGCTTCAGTTTGGATGAGTAATTGGAAAAATGGGTTAATGGATCCGGATGACAAACAGTTTATGTACAAACTGAGACATAGAATTCTACCAACTAAAGACGTTTTGCTGAAAATAGGTGTTGTTAAAGAACTAACATGCCCACTTTGTAACGTTAACAATGAAACTCATGAACATATCTTTATTTATTGTACCCACACTTGGATCTTTGTGGAAAGAGTGCAACAAAAATATACTGGTAACAAACACTATTACTTAAATGACTCTAATAGAATTCTTGGTTATAATTTAGAACCAGTTCAGGCTATTGTCGTAGCTAAACTGCTCAGACTGATCTGAAATATAAGATGCAAAAAGGTGTTCAACAGTTATTCCAGACCAGCAGAAATTGACATCATCATTCAGTTAAAAAAATCCTTGAAAAACTTTCTCCGTATGGAAAAGACCAGATTGAGCCCAGAATCTTTCGAAACTATTTACACTAGAAATAATGCGTTGTGTTTCACTATTAATGAAGATGTCAATTTCGATTACTAATTGCCTTTTTTACCAAAGGCCGTCACCATGTTCCTTTTTATGACCTTTTTGTTTATTTATTTTTGTTTTATTAACCTTTATTGTCTAAAATAATTTCTACCCATTGTTTTTCTCGAACACCGTGATTAAGTCACGCTAAAATGTATATATAAATATTGATGTCTCGTGTTCTTGTTTGTATGTTATCAATTTAATTTCTTTGTATTACAGCCCGTAGCTCATTTAATCATTGTATTGGAGCTTGTTGTATTGATGTATGTTGTTGCCGATAATTGTTGTTGAATAAACGGAGTAGTATAACTCCACATCGAGAGAAAAAAATAAATAAATAAATACACCACCCAACATATAATATTTTAAGGGAAGCCTTTTAACATCATTATCTTCAATCCGTATTAGTTTAACGGTTTCCATTTACATTTACAGGATGCTGTGTAATTTTAAAAGATGGAAATTTCCTTCAGAATAGGAAGGCGTTTCCCTGCCGTCGCCTGTGAGCTCTTTCGTAGTTGCAGTGAAATGCAATACGGACGACTCAATGGAAATCTTCCAATTATGTGATTAATTGAATTTGTACGGGATTCTAAAGCAGGTTATCGCTTGAATGTTGACTCTGTCCTTTTCTTTAAAAAAAACATTTCACCTCATTTCACGATGAATATTCTTCGAGCTTAGAGGGCATTTATATTAAGTTGTTCTGAGATAATGGTATAACACGACCATACGACGTGCAGATACACGATCAATGTTCGAGGCCCACAATACATCAAACCCATTGCAAGTATTTCAACATGTATGTTAACAGTTTAAGTTTGAATGTATTTGAACTGCGCGTAGAATTCGTCCAAAACGGCGGTTGGATAGTGAATATTTTCAACTCGGTCTCACCCCTCGATCGTCCTCGGTCGGCCCTCTCTTTACCAATATCTTACGAATATATTACGAATGCCTACCAACGCTTGCCAATGCCTTTACGAACTTTGCAAACGCTTATAACGCACGCTTTACCAACATTACCAATGCTTACGAAAATCACGCCGAATGACCGTCTTCGCAACATTCGCTGAAATTAACAAACCTGTTTGTAAATTGAGCGATCTTCGTAAGGAGGTGGGGAATAATTTGTGAACGTTCCAAATTTGTTACCAACGCTTACGAAGACATGGCGAATGCTGCGAAGTTTGAGCGAATGTCAAATATGTCCTTCCGATAGCATATTCGCTAGCATATTCGCCGTGTATGGCTGCATAAAGTGACCGATCTTCGTAAGGGGGTGGAGAATGACTTGTTAACGCTAGCATTTTCTCCAAAGTGTGAGAGTAGCATTATGCTACTTGGGCGAATATTCTTGCGAATATGGATAATTGAAATTCGCGGTGAATTCGCCCAAAATTTGCGAACTGATAGTAAATATTTTCACGTACCAATATTTTACGAATTTTTACGAATGCTTAACAATGCTAGCCAATGATTGCCATCGCCTTACAATAGCTTACGAAAGTTGCCAACGCTTACGCACGCTTTACCAACGTTACTAATGGGTACCAATGCTTACAAAAATCTACGGCGTATGACTGTCTTCGCAACATTCGCTGAAATTAAAAAGGCACCTGTAAGGCGTTTGTAACCTTCGCGGGTCCCCTTTCTTACAAAAGTGGTGTTGGATGGTGAATATTTTCATCTTGGTCACCCCTCGGTCGTCCCTCGACCTCTCCTTAACAATATATGACGAATGCTTACCAATGCTTGACAATGCTAGCAGCTTTCGTAATCTACTGTAAGGCATTGGCTAGCATTGTTAAACATTCGTAAAAATTCGTAACATATTGGTACGGACAGGTCGCGGGGTGACCGAGGGCGAACGTGAAAATTCGCAAATTTTGGGCGAATTCACCGCGAATTTCAAATATCCATATTCGCAAGAATATTCGCCCAAGTGTGAGAGTAGCATTATGTCGTTCTAACTGTTTTTCATGCCTTTGGACGCATCGAAGTAGCATTAGATGTTACTTTTGGCGTACACAACGCATATGCAGCGATTCGCCGTAGAGGGCACGTGACTGCTGCTCAATGGTTATGGACTGCAAGGGGCAACCTGTATGTGAGTCTACACTAAGGGAGCCTATACTGTAAGCATGATTTTCGTCCATCTGTTTGTCATTCCGGCCGTCTATATTCAATAGAAATAATGCTATTTTAGAGATCTAAGGAACGTTCCGAAAATAACGTTTGTTAAATTCGAACTTTTAGTTTTAAATAACCACATTACACTTCGAAGTGAAATGACTCTGAATTTGCTTGCCTACCGAAAGCTGCTGTAGTTCTATTCTAACTATAAGTTAGTTAGTTATTGCCATTTATCTAAGGAGTGGTTATCAAACGTAAATTTTTCATTAAAAGGCACTTGACACTGTTTAGCATCCAAACTTGCTTGGTAACGAGCAACATAAAGCTACCGAAGGTAAAACATTGTGAGAAACGGCTCCTTCTGAAATTCATTTGTTATTGCCATCAACTTCAGAAGTGGTTACCAAACGTAAACATTTCATTTGAAGGCAGGCACTAGACGATGTGACCTATGTTTACATTAAAACCGCCCTCTGTTGAAAAAAACACTGTATACGTCATGTTTCACCGGGCAAAAAGACACGTAGTCATGGTAAGATTGCATACACTTTCTAGCTGGCTGCCATAACACAAAGGTTTTTGCCCGGCGGTATGCGCGCGAATCATGTTATGCTTTTCGTGTGGCGTCAGAGGTCACATTGTCTACACATACTTGTAATTTCTCAAAATATTGTTAAGCATAAAATATTACTTGGTAACGAGCAACGTAGAGCTGTGGAAGGTATACAATATTGTGAGATACGGCTCCCTCTGAAGTAACGTACTTTTTGAGAAAGAGGCAATTTCTCACTCAAATGTGTATTAAAATATTAAAATGAAGTATTTTAATTTGTGCAAAAAGGGTGTATTTTCTTTCTTTATTCCGTCCTGCAACTTCGATGACCATGTGAACAAGCTGAAACTGGGGGTCAGCTCATACTAGACAGTGTCTTTTGTTATTGACTAACCCTAAACGTCAGTGAATATTTCACTTTAATCAATGGTCTAAACGTCAGTGAATATTTCACTTGTATCAATGGTCAAAACGTCAGTGAATATTTCACTAGTATAAATGGTCTAAACGTTAGTGAACATTTCACTTTTATCAATGGTCTAAGCGTCAGTGAATATTTCACTTTTATCAATGGTCCAAACGGCAGTGAATTCACTTGTATCAATGGTCTAAGCGTCAGTGAATATTTTACTTGTATCAATGATCTAAACATCAGTGGATGTTTCACTTTTATCAATGGTCTAAACGTCAGTGAATATTTTACTTGTTTCAATGGTCTAAATGTCAGTGAATATTTCACTTGTATCAATGGTCTAAACGTCAGTGAATAATTCACTTTTATCAATGGTCTAAACGTCAGTGAATATTTCACTTTTATCAATGGTCTAAGCGTCAGTGACTATTTCATTTGTATCAATGGTCTAAACGTCAGTGAATATTTCACTTTTATCAATTGTCTTAACTTCATTGAATATTTCACTTGTATCAATGGCCTAAGCGTCGGTAAATATTTCATTTGTACCAATGGTCCAAACGGCAGTGAATATTTCACTTTTATCAATGGTCTAACGTCAATAAATATTTCACTTGTATCAATGGTCTAAACGTCAGTGACTATTTCACTTGTATCAATGGTCAATACGTCAGTGAATATTTCACTTGTATAAATGGTCTAAACGTCAGTGAACATTTCACTTGTATCAATGGTCCAAACGTCATTAAATATTTCACTTGTATCAATGGTCTAAGGGTCAGTGAATATTTCACTTTTATCAATGGTCCAAACGGCAGTGAATTATCTTGTATCAATGGTCTAAGCGTCAGTGAATATTTTACTTGTATCAATGGTCTAAACATCAGTGAATGTTTCACTTTTATCAATGGTCTAAACGTCAGTGAATATTTTACTTGTTTCAATGGTCTAAATGTCAGTGAATATTTCACTTGTATCAATGGTCTAAACGTCAGTGAATAATTCACTTTTATCAATGGTCTAAACGTCAGTGAATATTTCACTTGTATCAATGGTCTAAACGTCAGTGAATATTTCACTTGTATCAATGGTCAATACGTCAGTGAATATTTCACTTTTATCAAAGGTCTAAACGTCAGTGAATATTTCACTTTTATCAATGGTCTAAACATCAGTGAATATTTTACTTTTATCAATGGTCTAAACGTCAGTGAATATTTCACTTGTATCAATGGTCTAAGCGTCAGTGAATATTTCACTTTCATGAATGGTCCAAACGGCAGTGAATTCACTTGTATCAATGGTCTAAATTATCAAAGGTCTAAACGTCAGTGAATAATTCACTTTTATCAATTGTCTTAACGTCAGTGAATATTTCACTTTTATCAATGGTCTAAACGTCAGTGAATATTTCACTTTTATCAATGGTCCAAACGGCAGTGAATAATGCACTTGTATCAATGGTCCAAACGTCATTGAATATTTCACTTGTATCAATGGTCTAAACGGCAGTGAATATTTCACTTTTATCAATGGTCTAAACGTCATCGAATATTTCACTTTTATCAATGGTCTAAACGTCAGTGAATATTTCACTTTTATCAATGGTCTAAACGTCAGTGAATATTTCACTTTTATCAATGGTCCAAACGTCAGTGAATATTTCACTTTTATCAATGGTCTAAACGTCAGTGAACGTTTCACTTTTATCAATGGTCTAAGCGTCGGTGAATATTTCAGTTTTATCAATGGTCTAAACGTCAGTGAATATTTCACTTTTATCAAAGGTCTAAACGTCAGTGAATATTTCACTTTTATCAATGGTCTAAACGTCAGTGAATATTTTACTTGTTTCAATGGTCTAAATGTCAGTGAATATTTCACTTGTATCAATGGTCTAAACGTCAGTGAATATTTCACTAGTATAAATGGTCTAAACGTTAGTGAACATTTCACTTTTATCAATGGTCTAAGCGTCAGTGAATATTTCACTTTTATCAATGGTCCAAACGGCAGTGAATTCACTTGTATCAATGGTCTAAGCGTCAGTGAATATTTTACTTGTATCAATGATCTAAACATCAGTGGATGTTTCACTTTTATCAATGGTCTAAACGTCAGTGAATATTTTACTTGTTTCAATGGTCTAAATGTCAGTGAATATTTCACTTGTATCAATGGTCTAAACGTCAGTGAATAATTCACTTTTATCAATGGTCTAAACGTCAGTGAATATTTCACTTTTATCAATGGTCTAAGCGTCAGTGACTATTTCACTTGTATCAATGGTCTAAACGTCAGTGAATATTTCACTTTTATCAATGGTCTTAAACGTCAGTGAATATTTCACTTGTATCAATGGTCTAAGCGTCAGGTGAATATTTCACTTTTATCAATGGTCTAAACGTCAGTGAATATTTCACTTATATCAATGGTCTAAGCGTCAGTAAATATTTCACTTGTATCAATGGTCTAAACGTCAGTGAATATTTCACTTGTATCAATGGTCAATACGTCAGTGAATATTTCACTTGTATAAATGGTCTAAACGTCAGTGAACATTTCACTTGTATCAATGGTCCAAACGTCATTAAATATTTCACTTGTATCAATGGTCTAAGGGTCAGTGAATATTTCACTTTTATCAATGGTCCAAACGGCAGTGAATTATCTTGTATCAATGGTCTAAGCGTCAGTGAATATTTTACTTGTATCAATGGTCTTAACATCAGTGAATGTTTCACTTTTATCAATGGTCTAAACGTCAGTGAATATTTTACTTGTTTCAATGGTCTAAATGTCAGTGAATATTTCACTTGTATCAATGGTCTAATACGTCAGTGAATATTCACTTTTATCAATGGTCTAAACGTCAGTGAATATTTCACTTGTATCAATGGTCTAAACGTCAGTGAATATTTCACTTTTATCAATGGTCGTAACGTCAGTGAATATTTCACTTGTATCGATGGTCTAAACGCCATTAAATATTTAATTGTATCAATGGCACGAAAACGGCAGTGATATATTTCACTTTTTCAATTGGTCTAAGCGTCAGTGAATATTCACCTTTTTCAATGGTCCTAAACGTCAGTGAATATTGCACTTTTATCAATGGTCATAAACGTCAAGTGGAATATTTCACTTTTATCAATGGTCCAAACGCAGTGAATAATGCATTGTATCACTGGTCCAAACGTCATGAATTTCACTTGTATCAATGGTCTAAACGGCAGTGAATATTTAATTTTATCAATGGTTAAACGTCATGATATTTCACTTTATCGGTGTGTTTACACTTTTATCAATGGTCTAAACGTCAGTGCATATTTTACTTTGTATCAATGGTCTAAACGTCAGTAAATATTCACTTTATAAATGGTCTAAACGTCAGTGAATACTTCACTTTTATCAATGGTCTAACGGCAGTGAATATTTCACTTTTATCAATGGTCTAAACGTCAGTGAATATTTCACTTATATCAATGGTCTAAGCGTCAGTGAATATTTCACTTTTTTCAATGGTCTAAACGTCAGTGAATATTTCACTTTTATCAATGGTCTAAACGTCAGTGAATATTTCACTTTTATCAATGGTTCAAACGGCAGTGAATATTACACTTGTATCAAATGTGTAAACGGCAGTGAATATTTCACTTTTATCAATGGTCTAAACGTCATCGAATATTTCACTTTTATCAATGGTCTAAGCGTCAGTGAATATTTCGCTTGTATCAATGGTCTAAACGTCAGTGAATATTTCAGTTTTATCAATGGTCTAAACGTCAGTGAATGTTTCAGTTTTATCAATGGTCTAAACGTCAGTGAATATTTCACTTTTATCAATGGTCTAAACGTCAGTGAATATTTCACTTTTATCAATGGTCTAAGCGTCAGTGAATATTTCAGTTTTATCAATGGTCTAAACGTCAGTGAATATTTCACTTTTATCAAAGGTTTAAACGTCAGTGAATATTTCACTTTTATCAATGGTCTAAACGTAAGTGAATATTTCACTTTTATCAATGGTCTAAACGTCAGTGAATATTTCACTTGTATCAATGGTCTAAGCGTCAGTGAATATTTCACTTTTATCAATGGTCCAAACGTCAGTGAATATTTCACTTGTATAAATGGTCTAAACGTCAGTGAACATTTCACTTTTATCAATGGTCTAAGCGTCAGTGAATATTTCACTTTTATCAATGGTCCAAATGGCAGTGAATTCACTTGTATCAATGGTCTAAACGTCAGTGAATATTTTACTTGTTTCAATGGTCTAAACGTCAGTGAATATTTCACTTGTATCAATGGTCAAAATGTCAGTGAATATTTCACTTGTATAAACGTTCTAAACGGCAGTGAACATTTCACTTTTATCAATGGTCTAAACGTCAGTGAATATTTCACTTTTATCAATGGCCTAAGCGTCAGTAAATATTTCATTTGTACCAATGGTCCAAAGGGCAGTGAATATTGCACTTTTATCAATGGTCTAAGCGTCAGTGAATAATTCACTTTTATCAATGGTCTAAACGTCAGTGAATATTTCACTTTTATCAATGGTCTAAGCGTCAGTGACTATTTCATTTGTATCAATGGCCTAAACGTCAGTGATTATTTCACTTTCATCAATGGTCTAAACGTCAGTGAATAATTCACTTTCATCATTGGTCTAAACGTCAGTGAATTTTTCACTTTTATCAATGGTCTAAGCGTCAGTGCATGTTTCACTTTTATCAATGGTCTAAACGTCAGTGAATCTTTTACTTGTTTCAATGGTCTAAACGTCAGTGAATATTTCACTTGTATCAATGGTCAAAACGTCAGTGAATATTTCACTTGTAAAAATGGTCTAAACGTCAGTGAACATTTCACTCGTATCAATGGTCCAAACGTCATTTAATATTTCACTTTTATCAATGGTCTAAACGTCAGTGAATATTTCACTTTTATCAATGGTCTAAGCGTCAGTGAATATTCCACTTTCATCAATGGTCCAAACGGCAGTGAATTCACTTGTATCAATGGTCTAAACGTCACTGAATATTTCACTTTTATCAAAGGTCTAAACGTCAGTGGATATTTCACTTTTATCAATGGTCTAAACGTCAGTGAATATTTCACTTTTATCAATGGTCTAAACGTCAGTGAATATTTCACTTTTATCAATGGTCTAAACGTCAGTGAATGTTTCACTTTTATCAATGGTCTAAACGTCAGTGAATATTTCACTTGTATAAATAGTCTAAACGTCAGTGAACATTTCACTTTTATCAATGGTCTAAGCGTCAGTGAATATTCCACTTTTATCAATGGTCCAAACGGCAGTGAATTCACTTGTATCAATGGTCTAAGCGTCAGTGAATATTTTACTTGTATCAATGGTATAAACATCGGTGAATGTTTCACTTTTATCAATGGTCTAAACGTCAGTGAATATTTTACTTGTTTCAATGGTCTAAACGTCAGTGAATATTTCACTTTTATCAATGGTCTAAACGTCAGTGAATATTTCACTTTTATCAATGGTCTAAACGTCAGTGAATATTTCACTTGTATCAATGGTCTAAGCGTCAGTGAATATTTCACTTTTATCAATGGTCCAAACGTCAGTGAATTCACTTGTATCAATTGTCTAAGCGTCAGTGAATATTTTACTTCTATCAATGGTCTAAACGTCAGTGAATATTTCACTTGTATCAATGGTCTAAACGTCAGTGAATATTTCACTTTTATCAATGGTCTAAACGGCAGTGAATTAATTTGTATCAATGGTCTAAGCGTCAGTGAATATTTTACTTGTATAAATGGTCTAAACATCGGTGAATGTTTCACTTTTATCAATGGTCTAAACGTCAGTGAATATTTTACTTGTTTCAATGGTCTAAACGTCAGTGATGATTTCACTTATATCAATGGTCTAAGCGTCAGTGAATAATTCACTTTCATCAATGGTCTAAACGTCAGTGAATATTTCACTTGTATCAATGGTCAAAATGTCAGTGAATATTTGACTTGTATAAACGTTCTAAACGGCAGTGAATATTGCACTTTTATTAATGGTCTAAGCGTCAGTGAATAATTCACTTTTATCAATGGTCTAAACGTCAGTGATTATTTCACTTTTATCAATGGTCTAAACGTCAGTGAATAATTCACTTTTATCAATGGTCTAAACGTCAGTGAATCTTTTACTTGTTTCAATGGTCTAAACGTCAGTGAATATTGCACTTGTATCAATGGTCCAAACGTCATTGAATATTTCACTTGTATCAATGGTCTAAACGGCAGTGAATATTTCACTTTTATCAATGGTCTTAACGTCAGTGAATATTTCAGTTTTATCAATGGTCTAATCGTCAGTGAATATTTCACTTTTATCAATGGTCTAAACGTCAGTGAACATTTCACTTTTATCAATGGTCTAAGCGTCAGTGAATATTTCAGTTTTATCAATGGTCTAAACGTCAGTGAATATTTCACTTTTATCAAAGGTCTAAACGTCAGTGAATATTTCACTTTTATAAATGGTCTAAACGTCAGTGAATATTTCACTTTTATCAATGGTCTAAACGTCAGTGAATATTTCACTTTTATCAATGGTCTAAACGTCAGTGAATATTTCACTTGTATCAATTGTCTAAACGGAAGTAAATATTTTACTTGTATCAATGGTCTAAGCGTCAGTGAATATATCACTTGTATGTCGATTGTTTTGGTACAAGCCTCTACTTCCCGGTCCCCTTTGGCTTCCTCGTAATTATGAAACTCTCTTTCCTGTCAATCATCTATTTCAAAGCCTCCGTCGCGAACGGTTCTTCATACAGACCAATGAACCTTTTTTAACACAAAATACTGAGCTCCCCATTCCAAGTTTTCAAAAAGGCGGGTATTTTACAAAAGCACCCACTCCCCTGAAAATGTCTGATACGTTTTGAAATACCACATTTGAAGTCTTTGACAAATCTAAATAAACACTCTAAAACAATATGTAAGTGCTATCTTTATATAATTATTTTTAGAAAATATAAATGTTTTATTGGAATGATCCTTTATTGCTCTTACCCTTGTCAACTATTATTGCTCTTACCCTTGTCAACTATCATGCATTGCAGACATTGAAGCAGTACCCACACTATATTAGTTTGATAGTATGGACTTGCTCTATCTAGAAAGGAGAAAAGTAATTGTGCCTTTAGGCATTTTAAAAACATAATATCGTATTTCATTAGGGCTAACCGACTGACACAACATGTTGATCGAATACAACTTGACGTTCCATTTTCACCCTCTACGCGTCGAGCTTTATCAATGCATGGACCCCAGCATTAACTTTCGTCTAAAAAAAGGGGGAGAAATTAAGTGTAAAGAGCCTCAAGACTGAAACCGCGGATTTGAATGAAAACCATAAGATGTTGTTAGATTTAAAAACAAATGTATATACTTGCACAAAGGTGTCTGGACTATTGTAGGTCATGATTTTTTAGGGTATTTGAGAAAGCACTTAAAGACGTAGACACTATTGGTAATGGACCCTTCCCGTGAAATATGCTAATCACATTCACGCATGCGTACAGACCCGGTTGGCAAACGCCATACGCCCCTCTTTACTTATGCATGACGTCATATAACTCTTACCCAAAATGAGGCTATGGGCGCACGTTCCCCATCACTTGCCGTGGCTGCGCCCATCGCCTCGTTTTGAGTTAGCATTGTGACGTACCTCATGCATAAATATTAAGAGAGGCGTATAGAGTTGTGCACTAAGCAGACGCGCAATCGCGTCTGCGTCACGCACCCATTAGCCGCCGTGTACAAAACAGCGCGATGTTCCCTCATTGAAAATTTGAGCTCAATTGGTCGTCGAGGTTGCGAGATAATAATGAAAAAAAAACCTTGTCAGACGAAGCTGTGTGCTTTCAGATGCTTGATTTCAGAACTTGGCATTCTATTTTCAGGGTGTTATTGCCCATCGTTATTATCTAAAAATTTGGATAAGCTGGATGGCTTTTCAGAAGGGTGTGTTAAAGAAACTGGACACTATTAGTAATTGTCAAAGACCAGTCTTCTCACTTGGTGTGTCTTAACATATGCATAACATAACAAACCTTTGAAAA
This sequence comes from Asterias rubens, assembly GCF_902459465.1. Lineage (NCBI taxonomy): Eukaryota > Metazoa > Echinodermata > Asteroidea > Forcipulatida > Asteriidae > Asterias > Asterias rubens. The sequence goes on along the minus strand of NC_047081.1, from coordinate 4,961,473 downwards.
TTTGAGATCGATTGGTCCTCGAAGTTGCGAGATAACTATGAATGAAAAAACACCCTTGTCATACGAAGTTGTGTGCTTTCAGATGCTTGATTTCGAGACCTCAAATTCTAAATCTATGGTCTCGAAATCAAGTTCGTTGAAAATTACTTCTTTCTCGAAAACTACTCCTTTTCAGAAGGAGCCGTTTCTCACAATGTTTTATACTATCAACCTCTCCCCATTACTCGTAATCAAGAAAGGTGTTAATATGATGATAATTGTTTTAAGTAATTACCAATAGTGTCCACTGCCTTTAACGAGACAGGAAAAGCTTGGGTATGAAAAGGATGCGGTAAGCTGTGTGTATACACTGATTCGCCGAAGCCTTGGGTTGAAAAGAATCAGGATATTTGTTTAGTAAGAATCACTGAGGGTAGTTGGAGTACAATATGAGGGCGGAGAGGAAGATGACGTGAATAATAAACAATTTAAATTTAGAAAGATGAATAAAGTTGAATGACCGCAAAGAATGGATGTTGATGTGCTTCATGAAGACTGTGTATTAACTGATACATCCGTGGTATTAAGCCGCATGATCTGACGGGATGTACATAGTTGGGCTACCCTGGGAGTATCCACCCTTGGGGTATCAACCCTGGGGTTATCAACCCTTGGGGGGCATCAACCTATGGGGTATCAACCCTTGAGGGTATCAACCCTGGCCGGGGTATCAACCCTTGGGGTATCAACCCTTGAGGGTATCAACCCTTGGGGTATCAACCCTTGGGGTATCAACCCTTGGGGTATCAACCCTTGGGGTATCAACCCTTGGGGGTATCAACCCTTGGAGTATCAACCCTGGGGGTATCAACCCTTGGGGTATCAACCCTTGGGGTATCAACTCTTGGGTATCAACCCTTGGAGTATCAACCCTGGGGGTATCAACCCTTGGGGTATCAACCCTTGGGGTATCAACCCTTGGGGTATCAACCCTTGGGGTATCAACCCTGGGGGTATATACCCTGGGATATCAACCCTTGGGGGTGTCAACCCTGGGGGTATCAACCATTGAGGGTATCAACCCTTGGGGTATCAACCCTCGGGGTATCAACCCTTGAGGGTGTCAACCCTTGGGGTATCAACCCTTGGGGTATCAACCCTTGGGGTATCAACTCTTGAGGTATCAACCCTTGGGGTATCAATCCTTGGGGTTTCAACCCTTGGGGTATCAACCCTTGGGGTATCAACCCTTGGGGTATCTACCCTTGGGGTATCATACCTTGGGGTATCAACCCTTGAGGGTATCAACCCTTGGGGTATCAACCCTTGGTGGTGTCAACCCTGGGGGTATCAACCCTAGGGTATCAACCATTGGGGGTATCAACCCTGGGGTATCAACCCTCGAGGGTATCAACCCTTGGGGCATCAACCTTTGGGGGTATAAACCCTGGGGTGTAAACCCTTAGGGGTATCAACCCATTTTGGGTATCAACCCTTGAGGTATCAACCGTGGGGTTGTTAACCCTTGGGGGTATCAACCCTGGGGATCTTAACCCATTTTGGGTATCAACCCGTGGGGTATCAACCCTTGGGATCTTAACGCATTTGGGGTATCAACCCTGGAGTTGTTAACCCTTAGGGAATAAACCCTTAGGGAATAAACCCTTGGGGTATAAACCCCTAGGGAATAAACCCTTGGGGTATCAACCCTTGGGGTATCAACCCTTGGGGTATCAACCCTTGAGGGTATCAACCCTTGGGGTATCAACCCTTGGGGGTATAAACCCTGGGGTGTAAACCCTTGGGGTATCAACTCTTGGGTATCAACCCTTGGAGTATCAACCCTGGGGGTATCAACCCTTGGGGGTATCAACCCTTGGGGTATCAACCCTTGGGGTATCAACCCTTGGGGTATCAACCCATTTTGGGTATCAACCCTTGAGGTATCAACCCTTGGGGTATCAACCCTTGGGGTATCAACCCATTTTGGGTATCAACCCTTGAGGTATCAACCCTTGGGGTATCAACCCTTGGGGTATCAACCCTTGGGGTATCAACCCTTGGGGGTATCAACCCTTGGAGTATCAACCCTGGGGGTATCAACCCTTGGGGTATCAACCCTTGGGGTATCAACTCTTGGGTATCAACCCTTGGAGTATCAACCCTGGGGGTATCAACCCTTGGGGGTATCAACCCTTGGGGTATCAACCCTTGGGGTATCAACCCTTGGGGTATCAACCCTGGGGGTATATACCCTGGGGTATCAACCCTTGGGGGTGTCAACCCTGGGGGTATCAACCATTGAGGGTATCAACCCTTGGGGTATCAACCCTCGGGGTATCAACCCTTGAGGGTGTCAACCCTTGGGGTATCAACCCTTGGGGTATCAACCCTTGAGGTATCAACCCTTGGGGTATCAATCCTTGGGGTTTCAACCCTTGGGGTATCAACCCTTGGGGTATCAACCCTTGGGGTATCTACCCTTGGGGTATCATACCTTGGGGTATCAACCCTTGAGGGTATCAACCCTTGGGGTATCAACCCTTGGGGTATCAACCCTTGGTGGTGTCAACCCTGGGGGTATCAACCCTAGGGTATCAACCATTGGGGGTATCAACCCTGGGGTATCAACCCTCGAGGGTATCAACCCTTGGGGCATCAACCTTTGGGGGTATAAACCCTGGGGTGTAAACCCTTAGGGGTATCAACCCATTTTGGGTATCAACCCTTGAGGTATCAACCGTGGGGTTGTTAACCCTTGGGGGTATCAACCCTGGGGATCTTAACCCCTTTTGGGTATCAACCCGTGGGGTATCAACCCTTGGGATCTTAACCCATTTGGGGTATCAACCCTGGAGTTGTTAACCCTTAGGGAATAAACCCTTAGGGAATAAACCCTTGGGGTATAAACCCCTAGGGAATAAACCCTTGGGGTATCAACCCTTGGGGTATCAACCCTTGGGGTATCAACCCTTGAGGGTATCAACCCTTGGGGTATCAACCCTTGGGGGTATAAACCCTGGGGTGTAAACCCTTGGGGTATCAACTCTTGGGTATCAACCCTTGGAGTATCAACCCTGGGGGTATCAACCCTTGGGGGTATCAACCCTTGGGGTATCAACCCTTGGGGTATCAACCCTTGGGGTATCAACCCATTTTGGGTATCAACCCTTGAGGTATCAACCCTTGGGGTATCAACCCTTGGGGTATCAACCCATTTTGGGTATCAACCCTTGAGGTATCAACCCTTGGGGTATCAACCCTTGGGGTATCAACCCTTGGGGTATCAACCCTTGGGGGTATCAACCCTTGGAGTATCAACCCTGGGGGTATCAACCCTTGGGGTATCAACCCTTGGGGTATCAACTCTTGGGTATCAACCCTTGGAGTATCAACCCTGGGGGTATCAACCCTTGGGGGTATCAACCCTTGGGGTATCAACCCTTGGGGTATCAACCCTTGGGGTATCAACCCTTGGGGTATCAACCCTGGGGGTATATACCCTGGGGTATCAACCCTTGGGGGTGTCAACCCTGGGGGTATCAACCATTGAGGGTATCAACCCTTGGGGTATCAACCCTCGGGGTATCAACCCTTGAGGGTGTCAACCCTTGGGGTATCAACCCTTGGGGTATCAACCCTTGAGGTATCAACCCTTGGGGTATCAATCCTTGGGGTTTCAACCCTTGGGGTATCAACCCTTGGGGTATCAACCCTTGGGGTATCTACCCTTGGGGTATCATACTTTGGGGTATCAACCCTTGAGGGTATCAACCCTTGGGGTATCAACCCTTGGTGGTGTCAACCCTGGGGGTATCAACCCTAGGGTATCAACCATTGGGGGTATCAACCCTGGGGTATCAACCCTCGAGGGTATCAACCCTTGGGGCATCAACCTTTGGGGGTATAAACCCTGGGGTGTAAACCCTTAGGGGTATCAACCCATTTTGGGTATCAACCCTTGAGGTATCAACCGTGGGGTTGTTAACCCTTGGGGGTATCAACCCTGGGGATCTTAACCCATTTTGGGTATCAACCCGTGGGGTATCAACCCTTGGGATCTTAACCCATTTGGGGTATCAACCCTGGAGTTGTTAACCCTTAGGGAATAAACCCTTAGGGAATAAACCCTTGGGGTATAAACCCCTAGGGAATAAACCCTTGGGGTATCAACCCTTGGGGTATCAACCCTTGGGGTATCAACCCTTGAGGGTATCAACCCTTGGGGTATCAACCCTTGGGGGTATAAACCCTGGGGTGTAAACCCTTGGGGTATCAACCCATTTTGGGTATCAACCCTTGAGGTATCACCGTGGGGTTGTTAACCCTTGGGGTATCAACCCTGGGGATCTTAACCCATTTGGGGTATCAACCCGTGGGGTATCAACCATTGGGATCTTAACCAATTTGGGGTATCAACCCTGGGGTTGTTAACCCTCGGGGAATAAACCCTTGGGGAATAAACCCTTGGGGTATCAACCCTTGGGGTATCAACCCTCGGGGGAATCAACCCTTGGGATTATCAGCCCCGGTGTGGCGGTTTCAGTCTTCCGCCGTGTTCAGTTTTCCGGGTGACGTATCAACCCTGGGGGTATCAACCCTTGGGATCTTAACCCATTTGGGGTATCAACCCTGGAGTTGTTAACCCTTAGGGAATAAACCCTTAGAGAATAAACCCTTGGGGTATCAACCCTTGAGGGTATCAACCCGTGGGGTATCAACCCTTGGGGGTATAAACCCTGGGGTGTAAACCCTTGGGGTATCAACCCATTTTGGGTATCAACACTTGAGGTATCACCGTGGGGTTGTTAACCCTTGGGGTATCAACCCTTGGGGTATCTACCCTTGGGGTATCATACCTTGGGGTATCAACCCTTGAGGGTATCAACCCTTGGGGTATCAACCCTTGGTTGTGTCAACCCTGGGGGTATCAACCCTAGGGTATCAACCATTGGGGGTATCAACCCTGGGGTATCAACCCTCGAGGGTATCAACCCTTGGGGCATCAACCTTTGGGGGTATAAACCCTGGGGTGTAAACCCTTAGGGGTATCAACCCATTTTGGGTATCAACCCTTGAGGTATCAACCGTGGGGTTGTTAACCCTTGGGGGTATCAACCCTGGGGATCTTAACCCATTTTGGGTATCAACCCGTGGGGTATCAACCCTTGGGATCTTAACCCATTTGGGGTATCAACCCTGGAGTTGTTAACCCTTAGGGAATAAACCCTTAGGGAATAAACCCTTGGGGTATAAACCCATAGGGAATAAACCCTTGGGGTATCAACCCTTGGGGTATCAACCCTTGGGGTATCAACCCTTGAGGGTATCAACCCTTGGGGTATCAACCCTTGGGGGTATAAACCCTGGGGTGTAAACCCTTGGGGTATCAACTCTTGGGTATCAACCCTTGGAGTATCAACCCTGGGGGTATCAACCCTTGGGGTATGAACCCTTGGGGTATCAACCCTTGGGGTATCAACCCATTTTGGGTATCAACCCTTGAGGTATCAACCCTTGGGGTATCAACCCTTGGGGTATCAACCCATTTTGGGTATCAACCCTTGAGGTATCAACCCTTGGGGTATCAACCCTTGGGGTATCAACCCTTGGGGTATCAACCCTTGGGGGTATCAACCCTTGGAGTATCAACCCTGGGGGTATCAACCCTTGGGGTATCAACCCTTGGGGTATCAACTCTTGGGTATCAACCCTTGGAGTATCAACCCTGGGGGTATCAACCCTTGGGGGTATCAACCCTTGGGGTATCAACCCTTGGGGTATCAACCCTTGGGGTATCAACCCTGGGGGTATATACCCTGGGGTATCAACCCTTGGGGGTATATACCCTGGGGTATCAACCCTTGGGGGTGTCAACCCTGGGGGTATCAACCATTGAGGGTATCAACCCTTGGGGTATCAACCCTCGGGGTATCAACCCTTGAGGGTGTCAACCCTTGGGGTATCAACCCTTGGGGTATCAACCCTTGAGGTATCAACCCTTGGGGTATCAATCCTTGGGGTTTCAACCCTTGGGGTATCAACCCTTGGGGTATCAACCCTTGGGGTATCTACCCTTGGGGTATCATACCTTGGGGTATCAACCCTTGAGGGTATCAACCCTTGGGGTATCAACCCTTGGTGGTGTCAACCCTGGGGGTATCAACCCTAGGGTATCAACCATTGGGGGTATCAACCCTGGGGTATCAACCCTCGAGGGTATCAACCCTTGGGGCATCAACCTTTGGGGGTATAAACCCTGGGGTGTAAACCCTTAGGGGTATCAACCCATTTTGGGTATCAACCCTTGAGGTATCAACCGTGGGGTTGTTAACCCTTGGGGGTATCAACCCTGGGGATCTTAACCCATTTTGGGTATCAACCCGTGGGGTATCAACCCTTGGGATCTTAACCCATTTGGGGTATCAACCCTGGAGTTGTTAACCCTTAGGGAATAAACCCTTAGGGAATAAACCCTTGGGGTATAAACCCCTAGGGAATAAACCCTTGGGGTATCAACCCTTGGGGTATCAACCCTTGGGGTATCAACCCTTGAGGGTATCAACCCTTGGGGTATCAACCCTTGGGGGTATAAACCCTGGGGTGTAAACCCTTGGGGTATCAACCCATTTTGGGTATCAACCCTTGAGGTATCACCGTGGGGTTGTTAACCCTTGGGGTATCAACCCTGGGGATCTTAACCCATTTGGGGTATCAACCCGTGGGGTATCAACCATTGGGATCTTAACCAATTTGGGGTATCAACCCTGGGGTTGTTAACCCTTGGGGAATAAACCCTTGGGGAATAAACCCTTGGGGTATCAACCCTTGGGGTATCAACCCTCGGGGGAATCAACCCTTGGGATTATCAGCCCCGGTGTGGCGGTTTCAGTCTTCCGCCGTGTTCAGTTTTCCGGGTGACGTATCAACCCTGGGGGTATCAACCCTTGGGATCTTAACCCATTTGGGGTATCAACCCTGGAGTTGTTAACCCTTAGGGAATAAACCCTTAGAGAATAAACCCTTGGGGTATCAACCCTTGGGGTATCAACCCTTGAGGGTATCAACCCGTGGGGTATCAACCCTTGGGGGTATAAACCCTGGGGTGTAAACCCTTGGGGTATCAACCCATTTTGGGTATCAACACTTGAGGTATCACCGTGGGGTTGTTAACCCTTGGGGGTATCAACCCTGGGGATCTTAACCCATTTGGGGTATCAACCCGTGGGGTATCAACCATTGGGATCTTAACCAATTTGGGGTATCAACCCTGGGGTTTGTTAACCCTTGGGGAATAAACCCTTGAGGAATAAACCCTTGGGGTATCAACCCTTGGGGTATCAACCCTTGTGGGTATCAACTCTGGGGATATCGACCTTTTTGGGGTATCAACCCTCGGGGGAATCAACCCTTGGGATTATCAGCCCCGGTGTGGCGGTTTCAGTCTTCCGCCGGGTTCAGTTTTCCGGGTGACGTATCAACCCTTGGGGTATCAACCCTTGGGGTATCAACCCTTGGGGTATCAACCCTTGGGGTATCAACTTCTGGGGTATCAACCCTTGGGGTATCAACCCTTGGGGTATCAACCCTTGGGGTATCAACCCTGGGGGTATCAACCCTTGGGGTATCAACCCTGGGGTATCAACCCTTGGGGGTATCAACCCTTGGAGTATCAACCCTGGGGGTATCAACCCTTGGGGTATCAACCCTTGGGGTATCAACCCTTGGGGTATCAACCCTGGGGGTATATACCCTGGGGTATCAACCCTTGGGGGTACCAACCCTTGGGGGTATCAACCCTTGGGGTATCAACCCTTGGGGTATCAACCCTTGGGGCATCAACCCTTGAGGTATCAACCCTTGAGGGTATCAACCATTGGGAATATCAACCCTTGGGGTATCAACCCTGTGGGCATCAACCCTGTGGGTATTGTAGCGATTCCCGTCTGGTGGTCACCAGCACAGAACGAGCGGTAGTCCTGCTGGCACTTGGGGTGAGGTCGTTGGGCAACCATATATCGCCGCATGTAATAAAAATGTGGGGGAGGGGGTCTAGAAACGGTAAGAAACTACTGACTTCCAAGGAGTGAGGGCAGAGACAAGTAACTGATTGACTAATGATCCGTTTTATTTATTACCTCTATAGAAGCACAGTAATTCCTGATTCCCACTTCGTAATCCTCCTTTCCTTAAGGCCAGAAATGGTCCCTTAAGGCAACTGACAAACTTAAGATCCCCGAAATCCCTCAAGTAACTGTAAATCCCTTAAGCAAATGGAAAATCCCTTAAGGTAACTGGAACTAACTTAAGTAACTGAACCGCACTTACGGTAACACTAAAGCTGCCTTTAGGGCCTGATAAAATCCCGGACTCCGAGCAAACAATACAATGCACAATAGAATATGCCTTAAGGGCCTGATAAAATCCCGGACTCCAGAGCAAACAATACAATGCACAATAGAATGTGACCTCCTTACGGGAGTGGGTTACCGCACGTCTCTACGTCCAACTTGCCATAAATAACCAGAAAACAATCCAACGAAACCTACCCCTCGGTTCCACAACTGTCGGCACCACGCACCGCAACTCCCACAGCTCCGAACGCTCGCCCTGCTACTCCTCCCGACACATAAACACACTAATACGTCTGTACCACTCGCTGTCCAGCCTGCAACTGCCCGCTACGCACTCTCCACACACGAGGCAGCAGCGTGCTCCCCATAATGCCCCGCGGCAGCCAGCGCCCCGCCAAACCGCCTATTCGCGCGCTAAGGGCGCCTGCTCTCGCGCTAAGCCTGGAGCGCCACCGCGCGGTACCATTTCGTTACAGTATCAACCCTGTGGGTATCAACCCTGGGGCATCAACCCTGGGTATAAACCCTTGGGGTGTCAACCCTGGGGGATATCAACCCTTTGGGGTATCAACCCTGGGGGTATTAACCCTTGGGGGTATCAACCATGGGGGTATCAACCCTTGGGGGTATCAACCCTTGGTGGTGTCAACCCTGGGGGTATCAACCCTGGGGTATCAACCATTGGGGTATCAACCCTGGGGTATCAACCCTCGAGGGTATCAACCCTCGGGGTATCAACCCTTGAGGGTATCAATCATTGGGGTATCAACCCTTGGGGTATCAACCGTTGGGGTATCAACCCTTGGGGTATCAACCCTTGGATTATCAACCCTGGGGTTGTTAACCCTTGGGGAATAAACCCTTGGGGAATAAACCCTTGGGGTATCAACCCTTGGGGTATCAACCCTCGGGGGAATCAACCCTTGGGATTATCAGCCCCGGTGTGGCGGTTTCAGTCTTCCGCCGTGTTCAGTTTTCCGGGTGACGTAGTCGGACATATCAGCACGTTGTTCGAACGGTTTTAGCTTTCCGGCGTGTTCAGTTTTCCGGGTGACCTGTCAGATACCGCCGCGAGTACCCTGGCGAGTACTGTAGTTCTCTCAGCAGTGACCCCAAATTGTTTATATTACGATTCTTTTCTGTGTAGTCACATAATCTCTTGCCCCATCGTTACATGTATTCATGGGTACAACTCTGCTTGCATAAAAAACAACTCATACGATCCACGAGTTTGCCGCTAGTTGTACTCGATACGCGGACGCCGCCATGACAGCTACGGTCATGGTCATTCGGAAAACTGAACACAGCGGAAAGTTGAAACCGCCACACCTGTGGTATCAACCCTGGGGTTATCGACCCGTAGTGGTATTAACCCTTATGATAAGTTAGCCATCGTCACGGTGAGGAGTACGGAGCTCCATGAGTGCCATCCCACTTATTGAGATACTGACATAATTTATCTCATCAAGACGACTTATTTCGTGGTATAAGTTAACTTACCGACATATTTTATCTAGCTAAGTCGACTTATTCAAAACAATCAGTCGACTATTAGCAACATAGTTTATCTCACCAAGTCGACTTAGATAAAACAAAAGGTCGACTTGCTGACATAATTTGTCTTGCCAAGTCAACTTACTGAGAGTACTAAGCCAACTTACCGACATAACTTATCTCGCCAAGTCGACTTAGATAAAACAATAAGTCAACTTGCTGACGTAATTTTTTTCAACAAGTCGACTTACTGAGAGTACCAAGTCGACTTACTGACATAATTTACCTCGCCAAGTCGACTTAGATAAAACAATAAGTCAACTTGCTGACATAATTTATTTCAACAAGTCGATTTACTGAGAGTACTAAGTCGACATACTGACATAATTTACCTCGCCAAGTCGACTTAGATAAAACAATAAGTCAACTTGCTGACATAATTTACCTCACCAAGTCGACTTACTGAGAGTACTAAGTCGACATACTGACATAATTTACCTCGCCAAGTCGACTTAGATAAAACAATAAGTCAACTTGCTGACATAATTTATTTCAACAAGTCGACTTACCGAGAGTAATAAGTCGACTTACTGACATAATTTATCTCACCAAGTCGACTTTATAGATAAAATGGCAAGTCGACTTACTGACATATTATCTCACCAATTCGACCTAGATAAAATGATAAATGGACTTACTGACATAATTCATCTCAACCAGTCGACTAATTAAGAAGTTTACTTATATACACAGCCTGCACACGTTGCAACGTGTGTGTATTGAGATTGCGAGTTAGGGCCCGCGTGATCGCTAATAATGTGGGGGCGTTTTTCGTGCCTTGGATGCAGAAAAATAACCACAATCTAAGACTTGAATCCAGTCTACACCTCGTCCAACTCCGATTGTATTAGTCAATTCAGGCATCCTCTTCAATTTTATTTTATGTAACAAGCAAAATTATTAGCTGTTCCGATCCAGTCGGAACAGCTATTGTTTTCGTCGAGATTTTTATTATTAGCTGTTCCGATCCAGTCGGAACAGCTATTGTTTTCGTCGAGATTTTTATTATTTTTAGCTGTTCCGATCCAGTCGGAACAGCTATTGTTTTCGTCGAGATTTTTATTATTTTTAGCTGTTCCGATCCAGTCGGAACAGCTATTGTTTTCGTCGAGATTTTTATTATTTTTATTATTATTAGCTGTTCCGACCGTCCGTCGGAACAGGTATTGTTTTCGTCTAGATTTTTATTGTTAGCTGTTCCGATCCAGTCGGAACAGCTATTGTTTTCGTCGAGATTTTTATTATTTTTATTATTAGCTGTTCCGATCCAGTCGGAACAGCTATTGTTTTCGTCGAGATTTTTATTATTTTTATTATTATTATTATTATTATTATTCTTTGTTTCTCCCTAAATCCCATAGTGTTTGTACACGTTTTTGCGGCAGCCTAATCTCCTAAACCATAATACGAAAGAGTAAGTTTATTATACCAAATTGAAGCTTAGAACATAAGCTTAATTCTTATCGTAAAAAATGTAAAAAATTTTAATTAATAAGCCTTAATTAAGCTTGTGAATATTTAATTAGCAAACCTAGTTAACACCATATCTCAAAAATTAGACCGCCGATCCTGAAACTTTTTTCAGCTATACACTAGTCAGGTCCTGTTGATGTGATTTCCGACATAAAATTCTGGACGACGTCACCATGACGTCATGTAATGCACGTTTTGTGTCTGTGCACAAACACAATGGCTCTTCAAATCTATACTTTAAACTGGTCAAAAACACAATAACTTCTAAATAATTTATTTGTTAGTTTCCTAAATATCATATTATGTGTAGAACAATACACTGATTCTAATAAGATTTGTTTCAGTCCATAAAAGCAATCAATGTTCGTCTATTAATTAATTAATCAATTAGAATCTTGGCATCATGGGTACAACGTAGTACTTCATAAATTGGGTGCAGTCACTTTCATTGCAATGTTTAAACATTTCTATGATGGGTTGAGGACTCTTGGGGAGAGTCTGAGAAGACGATGTCGTGATGTTTGCATCTTTAATTTGTTTTTGAAAAATGGCAACTAGTAACTAATTAACCACATGACCCTCATTTGCATATTCAATCAGAAAATCTTTGCAGCACCATATCTCAAGAAGTATACAGCCGATTTTAAGACTGTTTGTTGCTAAGACTCTTTGGGGATTGGAGATTAATTTTGAAAAATCGTGACCTCAAGTTGACCTCTACTTCCGGGTCAACCGGAAGTGGGACCATATCTCAAGAACTATACAACAGATTATAAAACTTTTTTCAGTTATAAACTCCTTAGGCATAAAATATAACTTTTGACAAACCGTGACCTCAAGTTGACCTCTACTTCCGGGTCAACCGGAAGTGGGACCATATCTCATGAAATATACAACCGATTTTCAAACTTTTTTCAGTTATAGACTCCTTGGACATTCAAGATTAGTTTGAAACACATTTGACCCCATATTGACCTTTACTTCCGGGTCGACCGGAAGTGGGCCAATATCTCAAGAAGTACAAAGCCAATGTTCAAACTTCAGTTATAGACTCTAAGGCAATAAATATTAACTTTGAAAAACTGTGACCCTATGTTGACCTCTACTTCTGGGCAACCGGAAGTGGGACTATATATCAAGATCTTCACAACCGATTGCTTAAACTTTTTCAGTTATAGACTCCTTGGCATTGCAGATTAGTCTTTGGTAGCTGTGGGCCCATTTTGACCTTTACTTGTGGGTCAACCGGGAAGTGTGACCTAATACCAAGAGCTACACAACTTTTTTGAAACTTTTTTTCCAGTTATATTTATTATTATTATTCTTTGTTTCTCCCTAAATCCCATAGTGTTTGTACACGTTTTTGCGGCAGCCTAATCTCCTAAACCATAATACGAAAGAGTGAGTTTATTATACCAAACTGAAGCTTAGAACATAAGCTTAATTCTTATCGTAAAAAATGTAAAAAAAATTAATTAATAAGCCTTAATTAAGCTTGTGAATATTTAATTAGCAAACCTAGTTAACACCATATCTCAAAAATTAGACCGCCGATCCTGAAACTTTTTTCAGCTATACACTAGTCAGGTCCTGTTAATGTGATTTCCGACATAAAATTCTGGACGACGTCACCATGACGTCATGTAATGCACGTTTTGTGTCTGTGCACAAACACAATGGCTCTTCAAATCTATACTTTAAACTGGTCAAAAACACAATAACTTCTAAATAATTTATTTGTTAGTTTCCTAAATATCATATTATGTGTAGAAAAATACACTGATTCTAATAAGATTTGTTTCAGTCCATAAAAGCAATCAATGTTCGTCTATTAATTAATTAATCAATTAGAATATTGGCATCATGGGTACAACGTAGTACTTCATAAATTGGGTGCAGTCACTTTCATTGCAATATTTAAACATCTCTATGGCTCTTACAACACACTGCGGACCTGTATGGGTTGAGGACTCTTGAGGAGAGTCTGAGAAGACGATGTCGTGATGTTTGCATCTTTAATTTGTTTTTGAAAAATGGCAACTAGTAACTAATTAACCACATGACCCTCATTTGCATATTCAATCAGAAAATCTTTGCAGCACCATATCTCAAGCAGTATACAGCCGATTTTAAGACTGTTTGTTGCTAAAGACTCTTTGGGGATTGGAGATTAATTTTGAAAAATCGTGACCTCAAGTTGACCCCTACTTCCGGGTCGGCCGGAAGTGGGACCATATCTCAAGAACTATACAACAGATTATAAAACTTTTTTCAGTTATAAACTCCTTAGGCATAAAAATATAACTTTTGACAAACCGTGACCTCAAGTTGACCTCTACTTCCGGGTCAACCGGAAGTGGGACCATATCTCAAGAAATATACAACCAATTTTCAAACTTTTTTCAGTTATAGACTCCTTGGACATTCAAGATTAGTTTGAAACACATTTGACCCCATGTTGACCTTTAATTCCGGGTCGACCGGAAGTGGGCCAATATCTCAAGAAGTACAAAGCCAATGTTCAAACTTCAGTTATAGACTCTAAGGCAATAAATATTAACTTTGAAAAACTGTGACCCTATGTTGACCTCTACTTCTGGGCAACCGGAAGTGGGACTATATATCAAGATCTTCACAACCGATTGCTTAAACTTTTTCAGTTATAGACTCCTTGGCATTGCAGATTAGTCTTTGGTAGCTGTGGGCCCATTTTGACCTTTACTTGTGGGTCAACCGGGAAGTGTGACCTAATACCAAGAGCTACACAACTTTTTTGAAACTTTTTTTTCCAGTTATATATTCCTTGGGCAATGAAGCACATAATCCAAGCAAAACATCACGGAACAGCTTCGTGTTTGTTCACAAACACTTAATGTCTAGTTTTTATTATTATTCTTTGTTTCTCCCTAAATCCCATAGTGTTTGTACACGTTTTTGTGGCAGCCTAATCTCCTAAACCATAATACGAAAGAGTGAGTTTATTATACCAAATTGAAGCTTAGAACATAAGCTTAATTCTTATCGTAAAAAAAAATTAAAATTGTTAATTAATAAGCCTTAATTAAGCTTATGAATATCTAATTAGCAAACCTAGTTAACACCATATCTCAAAAAGTAGACCGCCGATCCTGAAACTTTTTTCAGCTATACACTAGTCAGGTCCTGTTAAGGTGATTTCTGACATAAAATTTCGGACGACGTCACCATGACGTCATTTAATGCACGTTTTGTGTCTGTGCACAAACACAATGGCTCTTCAAATCTATACTTTAAACTGGTCAAAAACACAATAACTTCGAAATAATGTATCTGTTAGTTTCCTAAATATCATATTATGTGTAGAAAAATACACTGATTCTAATAAGATTTGTTTCAGTCCATAAAAGCAATCAATGTTCGTCTATTAATTAATTAATCAATTAGAATCTTGGCATCATGTGTACAACGTAGTACTTCATAAATTGGGTGCAGTCACTTTCATTGCAATGTTTAAACATCTCTATGGCTCTTGCAACACACTGCGGACCTGTATGGGTTGAGGACTCTCGGGGAGAGTCTGAGAAGACGATGTCGTGATGTTTGCATCTTTAATTTGTTTTTGAAAAATGGCAACTAGTAACTAATTAACCACATGACCCTCATTTGCATATTAAATTAGAAAATCTTTGCTGCACCATATCTCAAGAAGTATACAGCCGATTTTAAGACTGTTTGTTGCTAAAGCCTCTTTGGGGATTGGAAATTAATTTTGAAAAATCGTGACCTCAAGTTGACCCCTACCTCCGGGTCGACCGGAAGTGGGACCATATCTCAAGAACTGTACAACAGATTATAAAACTTTTTTCAGTTATAAACTCCTTAGGCATAAAATATAACTTTTGACAAACCGTGACCTCAAGTTGACCTCTACTTCCGGGTCAACCGGAAGTGGGACCATATCTCAAGAAATATACAACCGATTTTCAAACTTTTTTCAGTTATAGACTCCTTGGACATTCAAGATTAGTTTGAAACACATTTGACCCCATGTTGACCTTTACTTCCGGGTCGACCGGAAGTGGGCCCATATCTCAAGAAGTACAAAACCAATGTTGAAACTTCAGTTATAGACTCTAAGGCAATAAATATTAACTTTGGAAAACTGTGACCCTATGTTGACCTCTACTTCTGGGTCAACCGGAAGTGGGACTATATATCAAGATCTTCACCACCGATTGCTTTAACTTTTTCAGTTATAGACTCCTTGGCATTGCAGATTAGTCTTTGGTAGCTGTGGGCCCATTTTCACCTTTACTTGCGGGTCAACCGGGAAGTGTGACCTAATACCAAGAGCTACACAACTTTTTTGAAACCTTTTTTTCAGTTATATTTATTTTTATTATTAGCTGTTCCGATCCAGTCGGAACAGCTATTGTTTTCGTCGAGATTTTTATTATTTTTATTATTATTATTATTATTATTATTCTTTGTTTCTCCCTAAATCCCATAGTGTTTGTACACGTTTTTGCGGCAGCCTAATCTCCTAAACCATAATACGAAAGAGTGAGTTTATTATACCAAATTGAAGCTTAGAACATAAGCTTAATTCTTATCGTAAAAAATGTAACAAATTTTAATTAATAAGCCTTAATTAAGCTTGTGAATATTTAATTAGCAAACCTAGTTAACACCATATCTCAAAAATTAGACCGCCGATCCTGAAACTTTTTTCAGCTATACACTAGTCAGGTCCTGTTAATGTGATTTCCGACATAAAATTCTGGACGACGTCACCATGACGTCATGTAATGCACGTTTTGTGTCTGTGCACAAACACAATGGCTCTTCAAATCTATACTTTAAACTGGTCAAAAACACAATAACTTCTAAATAATTTATTTGTTAGTTTCCTAAATATCATATTATGTGTAGAAAAATACACTGATTCTAATAAGATTTGTTTCAGTCCATAAAAGCAATAAATGTTCGTCTATTAATTAATTAATCAATTAGAATCTTGGCATCATGGGTACAACGTAGTACTTCATAAATTGGGTGCAGTCACTTTCTATGCAATGTTTAAACATCTCTACGGCTCTTGCAACACACTGCGGATCTGTATGGGTTGAGGACTCTTGGGGAGAGTCTGAGAAGACGATGTCGTGATATTTGCATTTTAATTTGTTTTTGAAAAATGGCAACTAGTAACTAATTAACCACATGACCCTCATTTGCATATTCAATCAGAAATCTTTGCAGCACCATATCTCAAGAAGTATACAGCCGATTTTAAGACTGTTTGTTGCTAAAGACTCTTTGGGGATTGGAGATTAATTTTGAAAAATCGTGACCTCAAGTTGACCCCTACTTCCGGGTCGGCCGGAAGTGGGACCATATCTCAAGAACTATACAACAGATTATAAAACTTTTTTCAGTTATAAACTCCTTAGGCATAAAATATATTTTTGACAAACCGTGACCTCAAGTTGACCTCTACTTCCGGGTCAACCGGAAGTTGGACCATATCTCAAGAAATATACAACCGATTTTCAAACTTTTTCAGTTATAGACTCCTTGGACATTCAAGATTAGTTTGAAACACATTTGACCCCATGTTGACCTTTACTTCCGGGTCGACCGGAAGTGGGCCCATATCTCAAGAAGTACAAAACCAATGTTGAAACTTCAGTTATAGACTCTAAGGCAATAATATTAACTTTGGAAAACTGTGACCCTATGTTGACCTCTACTTCTGGGTCAACCGGAAGTGGGACTATATATCAAGATCTTCACAACCGATTGCTTTAACTTTTTCAGTTATAGACTCCATGGCATTGCAGATTAGTCTTTGGTAGCTGTGGCCCATTTTGACCTTTACTTGCGGGTCAACCGGGAAGTGTGACCTAATACCAAGAGCTACACAACTTTTTTGAAACCCTTTT